>NW_022199550.1:0-51142 GCF_009176525.2 Contarinia nasturtii | reverse complement strand
TTTGCGCTGTCTGTTTGTATATTTGGTTTTTGCTCACATAAATTTGTATTCGTCTTTTTGCAGAATATTCTGTATGTTATTGTTTTCTTCTTAGGCCGTCATATCATGACACACTGCCCTGAGTCGATATATCAAGCACGTTTCCAGTGTCTATGCTGAAGTCGGTTCATGAATAGAATCAAACTCAACGGCTGCTATCACATTCCAGTTCATTAAGTGATGGACATGGTCCAAATTGGACGGTGGCTTCGTATCACATTCATCGTACAATCATTGTTTAATCAATCCGAGTTTGGTAAGCGGATTATGTCTTTTTGAAGTATTGAAGACTTTATTGCTGTATATCGAACAATATTAATGGCTATTGACAACTTAAACTCTCGAATTACACACTCAATAAATATTACATCATAAATAAAAGAGCGAGAGTCATTGATCTGATTTTTATCATTTATGCGCATAATTAATAATGGCATTTTGCAAGCGAACATTTTTTTCAGTTTCGTTCACTTTTTTCGTACTTTTAGTAAGTACTCTGAATTATTCTCTTCTCTATTCAATTAAATTTGCAGCTGTTTTTGCTTCAATGATTCGGTGCTTTTTCAATGTTACTGTTTCGCTGGCCTATATGGTGGAAATGTTAATTGATTCGAATGCGGCTGTTGATTGACAAGAGTTGATGTGGTCAGTTGAGTGTGTCAGTTGTGTGATGATTAGTATAGCGATTTGTCATGGTGATTATGAAGTGCAGACAACCGTAAATGGGACTGTGCGCTTTAAACCATTTGAAATTGAACATTTAAGCCTTGGAATATAGTTGTTTATGGTGACATTTTTTTTTTTTCATTTCTGTATTAGAAAAATCAGCAAACAATGTCAAACAAAAACCGTTGTCAAAATGAATTGTCTCAATTCGGTCGATCAAAATCATGTTTGCTGAAGGAAAAAAAAAACTGTCATTTTGCACAAAAGAGGAGTGAATTTGTCATAATTTTCTCCACAATTCTCATTTTGATGTGTATTTTATTGGTGCTCGTTTATTCTTCGAAAGCGGTAAAAAAGCAATATTAAGTGACTGTGATATTGACAAAGAGAAATGTTTCTCTATCTATTGAGTGACGTGTACAAAAAATAATTCTTTCGCATATACACGCAAAATGCCAATCATCATCGCTTTTTATGTTCATTGAAATGGAGTCGCTTTACACACGTTTTTTTCTGTTTTATTTGAACAAACGACCCACACATTAGAGATCATGTCGAGAGAAAAAAAAATCAAATAAGAGAAAGTGATAGAGTAATCTGTTTCATGGTGTACAGTATACGCCTGAATGCATGCACTGTAACCACAAAATCAGATTACAAACAACACTGTATATGTAAGCTGTGTTTGCCATTCAATCGAGTTTCGTCAATTCAAGATTCATGGAAACGTACGCTATGTGTGTATGTGTCGGTGTGCACTTGTGACAAGAGCACACCTTATTGAATGGCACTCAATTTATTATTACCTTAGAGCAAAGTATAAGTGCGAACGTTTTATCGGATTACGATAGACGAAACTACCGGTGTCATATACACGCACGAAATGCTTCTTATGATGTTATACATCGCAAGTTTTTGTCGTTCGCTGCTGCACATATATGGGTATGACAACTCGACGAACGACGAGTGCAAGTCATTCGATACATTTAGAACATGCTTGTTGCGTATACATGCATGGAACAACAAAATCTGTTAGCATTGAACAACTGGAAATGGTAGCTTACAGCGAAAATTACATCAACATCGAGTGCTCGGACATGTGTGCATTTACAAAAACATATTTTTGTCTATTTTGTATCTTATTTTACTTATAAATATGATTTTCACCTAGATAAATGTTAACGTGATATGGGATGAGGTTTTTGCCATTCATCATTTGCTCGAAATCTCGAAATTGAAAAAGTCAATTTGGATTTGGGCTGGACATTTCAACATGGGATGGATGACGAAAGAAAATAAATTGAATGAGTGTTCTAACAGGGAAAGAGAGAGAGAGAGAAAGAGCGTGAATGGAACAAATTAAAGAGCAATATGTCATAGATTTTTGGGACGGAAGGAAGGGCAAGGAGGAAGAAAAAGCAAGAACGAGAGGGAGAGAGCGATAGAAAGCGAAAGAGACTTTAGGCTCCGAAAGAGACAGAAAGAGAGCGATAGAGGCCGAAAGAGATCCAAAGGCACCAAAAAAAGACCGAAAGAGACAGAAAGAGCAAGATAGACAGAAATCCAAAACGAAAGAAAAAGGTACATAGTAAAAAAATGCAAAAAAAAGTATGAGTAATCCATTTTTGCTGTTTATTTCATACCATTATGAGAATTGTATATCAAACTTTCCGTTTTGTGTTCATATTAAAATTGAATTCAAATCACACTGGCATGGTCTTTGTAAACATCGTCATATACCGACAATGAAAGCCATGAAATTAATTGCATTAAATGCGTGACTTGGTTGAAAAATGGTCTGTGTGCCATATAGATCAAAGCCCGACCGATGACGTGGTTTTAATCTGCCCACCAAAAAAACTACTCACATTGAAACTTCATTCGAATTCACCTGGTCCCATATACATTATTTTGCCGCTTTCTGGCTAGGCTAATGAGATCTAATTCAAACAATGACTCTCTGTTTGACCAGGAGCCCAACAAAAGTCAATTTAACTTCGTGCATTTTACTCATTTTGAAAATGTTTGGTTGCACAAGCTACCAAATGCTAAATCGAGCAGATATTCGAAACTGATAGAGAAAGAGAAAAAAACTGCTGTGTTCACTTCACATTGTGAGTACATTTTGAATGACACTGTATGCATGACCCCATCTACGTGCTTGACACTTATGTCCAACAGCAGCAAAGCTTCAATGATGATGACGATGATTAGATGTAGGTTAACTGTAACCAATGTGCAATTTTATGAGGTGATTTAAGTATGTGTGTGTTCTGTTCGTATCCTCGAGCACGGTAGTTGTACAACACAACCAACTAAATATATATATATGAAAAGTCACATCGACCGTCGTTTATTTCATTAACGCGTGCGGTATTAGAATGTGCGGTTTGATTCGATTCACTTTGTCTCGTTTATTTTAAATGACGTTTTTTACATCATTTCATTCGTTCGCTTTTTGTTGCAAAGTATTTACATTTATCTTCGTTTACGTTTGAAACGTTTTTTTTAGGTGTATGTAATTTATTTGGATCTGTTATTCTTACACATTTTGTCACGAAAATCATCGCTTCAAATCATTATGATCAATTGCGATTCTAAAAATAAGTCGAGACAAGTGCTGCACATACAAACAATTTGTCTGTCGCTGTACGGCCACCTGCAAAAACAAAAGGTGTACGAATTCATTTAAAAAAATGTGACCGCATTGGCTTTTAGAAAATTGACATCGCTCTTAGAGACATACACTCATATAGAAAAAGAAAGAGAGAGAGAGAGAGTCTAAATGACTTTTTGTCGAGAGACACACACTTCGCACGATTGTGTGCCGAGAGTAACAGAGCAATTGAGCACTCGAATGAAATTACTGATTGAGATTGGTGCGCTCGGGCAAATTGACGCAATCAAAATGAAAATGGTGCTTTGTGGTTTGCATTGTGTCTGGTTTTAAATGGCTTTCATTTCGAATAATAAATCGATGTGAAAACAAAAGAAGCGAAAAAAACCTATAATTTAATCTCGGTGAGACTTTCGGTTTAATCGAACACGTAAACATCACAGCGATTCATTTTATTCGTGTCTTTACAGCTTGTTCATTCAATAGATTTATCCGCTTTTTCATTCTCATTGATAATCGATTCGCATTGTGTGAAGTGACAAGGAGACGTCAAAATGGATTGGCTAAGGCCAATGAAACGACTATGTCGGTGCGGTTTGATTTGGATAGACAAGTGATTCTCTATTCAAGCGGAAAATATCGTCATAAGAATAGAACGAAAGCAATTTGCCACAACCGCTAACAAAATCCAATAAAAACTATCTCGCACAATAAGTAAATTCATCGTTGTATTGGCAGAAAATTATTATTACAAAAGGCCGATTCAACATAAATCGACGTAGCAACAAGAAAATTTATGATTTTATACACAAGGCACACGCTACGGAAGTATCAAGATTCGGTAACAGCTGACAAACTTAATCAAGAAATTCATGAACTTTGCGGTTGATTTTCGACATCTATTTTCGGGTCTTGACAAAATGGATTCACACGCATTTATATGTGGAAAAGATTCGATACGATATATTCAACTTATGATAAAGTATAATTGAATAAACACAAGCGAATACAAAGTTTACACACATGGGATTAATTAGAGTTGATATTCGATTTTACTTGTGCAATGAAATGTACAGCCATTCAAATTCAAGCCAAAGAATGCAACAGCTGCTCAAGTGATTTTTGCCCATTCGACGTACATGAATCGGAAAATTTGAATTTTCCAGAAGTTTCTGAAATAGCTTTTAATTCTTTGTTGGTCTTTTATACTTCGGAAATTTAATAATGAAAGGGATAAACATATTTGCCGATTCTAATTGAGAACACTTGACACTAGATGCAAAATATGCTGGACGATATTGATATTATTCAAGGATTTTATTCATTTTTTCGCTTTCCATTTCCACTTTGCCCTCTTTATGGATTGTCGCATGCCGAAATTAACTCGGATTATGTGCTTAAAAATAACTGCAATTTTTTGCAAATTCTCTGATTTTATACGAAGGGTACGGAAATGGGTGAGAGACGAAGAGAGACACTAACAGAGTCACCTCTTTTTTTTCGCCGACTTCACGAGCTGAAAAGCACCTTTCAGAGTCAGTGAACGCATGAAAGTTATCAGATATTTTCATTCGATAATCCGACTGATAAATTCAGCGTGAAATTCTACTTTGCTTTTCAACCATTCTCCCTCTTTCTCTTACCCTCTACTTCTATCTATCTCGCTGTTCTCTCCTTTCATTATATTTCTCTCTCTCTCTATATATATATATATCTCTCTCTCTCATTTTTTTCTATTTTCTTCCCTTTTTCCCTTCCAATTCACAATTTTCCTGATCAAATTTTCCATCTTCAACACTCTACTTCCATGTCCTCCATTCCATTCCCTCCGCCCCAAAATATCTTCGTCAATCTTTTCATATTCTTGTCCATATTTTTTTTTATCTCTTGTCGCATTTTATCTTTATTCTATATGCTGATTCTTATCCACTGCCGGCGAATGCAACAAAGTATTCGAAAATCTTTAAGATTTTGCACAGAAATTGATTGTATTGATTTTATTTGTTGCCAAACAATTCTCACGGTCTCGATTTCATATCTTTCAATCATTCACTCAATGTGATGAAGTCAGCACAATAAATTTACAACTGATTTACTATCGTACACAAAAATTTATGATATTTGACCAAAAAATCCATTTGTTCGGACATATGAGATTTGTTTATCTACATAATATTATCGATATAAAGAATAACGGCAAAAATTGCAACAAAAGCGAAACAAAATGATGAAATAAAAGAATAGCGCCACACCAAATGTTACGAGACTACAAGTGTTGACCCAGTACTCGAGAAACTGGACTTGAAGCGAGCAGAAAAGTTCAGCGAAAAAAAAAACTATCGAAGCATTTAAAAGGAGACAACTGAATTAACGGTCCACTTTCAAACTCAATCGAGAGTATGTACTTACCATTAAAAGAAAAAGAAATAAAAAAATCATGAGTAATTTTTTTCGTCATTGAAACCAAAGTCATCGTTCGACATTTATTGCGGATATGTTGCGGTTTTTGTTTCAGAAGTTTCATATGAAAAAGAAACTTGGGCCCCTAGTGCATTGAATCAAGTACCTATATTTTTTTTTCATGTTCGCACATCATTTGCAAGTGTAAAAGTTCCAATTGCAATTGAAACTTTTCATATGTATCGATATGGGCGATAGAGAGAGCTAAAGAGAGAGAGAGAGAGAGAGAGAGAGAGAGAGAGAGAGAGAGAGAGAGAGCCAAAGAAAGACCAAAAGTGAGCGAGAGAGAAAGGGAGAAAGCGAAAGTGAAACTGTGATTTTGTTCAAAATTTAACGCAATTTAAACAATTTAAATAAAACTTCTCAAGTTTGGAAAACTGTGCTAAATTCGAAAAATAAATGTGTTGAAAAAAAGGCAAGAACGATCAAATCATTTAATTAACATGAAAAACTTCGTATCAAATTATTCAACTTCTGTTACGATTTAATAAACACACCGTCCGTTCTTCAGAAAGTAATTAGCACACATTTTCGAGATGGGACACTGCACGATAAATGACCAAAGAGACAGAGAGGGACAGAGAACGAAAGGAGAGAGAGAGCATGATCCCGTCTGGTCAGAGAAAAATGGTCAAACGCAAAGCCCACAATGTCCGCCAATTCCCTGAATTCGTAAGAAACGAGTCATGTAAGGGCTATCGCAAAAAAACCAAACAAACAAACGGCTAAGTAGCGAATTGGTATAATTTTGTATGCAGCTTTTATAGCTTTGGGCAGGATTTTCGCTTGAATAACATTGCAATGATTTTTTAACAACTGTATTCCATGCAGGAAATATAAATGGTGTATTGTTTGTGGCTGTGTTTGTTTGCCTTGATTCCGTTCGTATGTGTGTGTGTGTACATTTTTTCCATTCGCAACACTTTCAAATCCGATTAAAAAGTTAGAACGAGAGAAATCAACTGCAAAAATATATATATAGCGAACCATTTACGACTCCGTCACAATTCCAATTGAATTTTTCCACCATGTGCAGAGTTGTGCAATGTAATAATATCAAGCTTGTTCGGTGTGTGTGTGTCCCATCTTAAGCCGAAGTGTACGAGACGTTAAAAAGTGTACCCAGTCAAATGGGGAGGAGAGAAGAATGAAACTTTTTCTAACAATAGAAAATAAGGTCATGTCTATACATAGGATAAACTGTGTGGATTTTCGTACATACCAATCGACTTAGCGTGTTTGTCACAGGAAACGCATTCACCCCAAAATTCACACAAACGACTTGGGCTGCGGGAGAATCTTTTTTTTGTACTACACAGGCTGAGTCATGTAAAAAAGCTACACACTCACACCATTGGTGTCGGCAAAAAAGTATCATAAAAATAGAGCCATCAAATTTGATTTGGCTAATGCATATTCATCAGGAAAAAAATATGTATATAGAAAAGCATGGAGCGAGGGGGCGATGTGAGCAACTGAAGACTGAAATAAGTCAATAACAATGCTCTACGTCATACAAATTTGATAAATATCTTGAATGTGGGAACATGTTGAAAATCGTACAAAAACGATGACGATAGATGAAAATATTGCAACGAAACCCAACATTTATATATGCCTACTAAATCGGCGATTCTTGAGCGCATATGTTGGCACAGTTTTCGCATTCGTTCATCGCACGTATTCCAATATGTTGAACGTGAACATTCTTCTCCTTCATTTTTGTGCGCGTTCACTAAACTAATACATTTTTGGCCTCAATAACAACACATTTGCCGCCTGCTTTTTTTTACATCATCGCACACGCTCAAAGAAAAACTCATTAAAGCCACACTATAAACATTCTAAAAAGCCACTTTTATTCTTGCATTCAAAATTCAAATATCTTGTAAAAATATTCGCTCTTGAACCATTCCATATCCCAGTAGCAACACCACCACCACCAACAATGAACAAAAACGAAAAAAACACCTCGATCGGTATTTATTTTATTGCACCGCGCCACATTCGATCAAATGCAAATATTTTATTATGTGGCAACGCAAAGAAATGAGAGAAAAAGCAATGCGCTCTGAGCTCTTGGAACTCATTCAGTTTTCGATTTAGTTTTAAGCCAGTCACTTGATTATGTTATGACTCTTTTTTTTATTTTATTACTTATTATTATTGAATTAGCACAGTTTTTCACTGTGAAAAATACACTTCGACACGCACGAAATTCATATATTCAATTTTAGAGCACTCAAATCGATTCTGCATGGTTGACAATTATAAATGATTGCTTGCATTTACTTTGTTGCATTAATTCAGTCAAGCTGCAGTCAGATGTGATTAAAAACGATCAATCTAATGATCTTGATGACATCTGTAAGGTGATTTGAAATTGCGAAACGATCGAAAATGACACATTCGAAACGAGTTCGTTTAATTTAAATTGACTTCTTTTGAGAGAAAGAGAGAAAGAGATGGATGGTGAGATTAAGAGATATATAGATGGAGAGATTTACAGCGAGAGGAATAGAGAGAGAGATTGAGGTCGGTAGACAGCGGGAGAAAGAGAGATAGAACAAAAGAGACAGAAAGAGAGGGAAAGAGCGAAAAAGGCAAAACGAGAGCGAACGGGACCGTAAGAGAGCGATAGAGACCGAAAAAAGTGAAAAAGACCGTAAGAGAAGAGAGAAAGAGAGAATATAGATGGAGAGATTTACAGCGAGAGAAAGAGCAAAAAAAGTGCGAAAGAAGTAATAAATTGCCTTGGTAAATGTAGAAAAAAATCAAAACAAAGAAGTTTTTTTCGCAACGAAAACACCAAATAATTCATTTTTTCCAAAGGGTCAAGTGTTATTTCTCTATTAATTCAACTGATTCTAGAAACCTTTTTGGTGTGAAGCACTTCTGTGGGAAAAAAGTGCAAAACTGCACGAGAATTTCTTAAAATAAAATCAAAATAATAATAAAATGTTCCCGAAGAGAGACTGCAGTGTAGTATAAGGCCCAAGTTAATAATTTCCATTTTAAATTGGTGGCAAGAGTTAGTTTCATTCGTTACAATGTTATATTCTAAGTGAATAATGCCGCATAAGTGGGTATATTTAAGCCTGCGGTAATTATATGCTGAAACACACTTTGCTACGAAACTCAAAATCTAATGAATATATTGCCATTATATGTTAATGGTACACAATAACGCACTTGTGTTATATTTTCATATAAATATTAAGCGCAAAATGACCGTTGGTACGATGCCGGGTTTGAGCTACATATAATTTTAGTGTACATAGACTCTATGTACACACCAATCAAATAGCTGATCAATTCAGGTGAACGTGAGTATGTACATTTTAACGTCAACGAATTTCGATAGCGCGAGTAATTCATCAAAACGGTTGACTTCGTGGAATTTTTATATTCGCCTTGATTTTAAACTCAACTCAATTACATCATTGTTGTTCATCCAGAGCAACTGAATGTTGTTGTTGTCGATCGCTGTGTGTCATTCTTATTTTTTTTCTCTTCAAAACATGGATTTTAATTCGAGCCAAGTTTTTGTCGTAGTCGCTCATATGTAATGAACACGTTGCCACTTTTAAAACTTAAGTAGCTACGGTAATCCATCCAATTTAGTCGGCGTGTACTGTTTTTTTTTATGTTTTGTTTTTAAAAGAGACGACATAAAAGGAGAGAGAAAGAGACCGATGTGCAAAGAGAGTTAGAGAAAAGAGATTGCACGCTGCACGAAAAGAAACAAAAGCCAAAGTGAAACAAAAGGCATGCCTACAAGCATATGTGTCACACACAAAAAAAAAAACGATGAATGGAACGTCACATGCACGTACGCAAAGTAGTCTTGCTCTCAAACAAAGTACCGAACGACCAAAAAAAAAACACCGCCGAGCAGCTATTGAAATATTAAAGAGTTCGATACTGAACAAATAATAAATTCGTACTCCATCGTGTTCATAGCGTGTGTGCATAATGAAGATTAATAATAAATAAATACAAAAGCAAAGGTACAATACATAAGAGCATAAAAAAAGAGAGTCTTTTGTAAATATGGCAAACCGATTTTTGATTAATTTATTCAGTTGCGGTGTGTATATGACGGTTGCCTTCATCGATTCGCAAGTCATTGAAATATATCGTCCGCCGAATAAAATCACGTAAACAATTAAGTACTTGAATTGAGTGCGCCCATCCCAATTCATCGAATAATTTTTCGATATTATGAAGAGAAGAGAAGAAAAAAACATTCCGGACGAATTGTTTACATTGGAAAATAACAATATTGGGAAATCCCCACAATTTTTGACCTAGAAGCCGTCAAAACAATTGCCATCTGCATTGTGCAGTGGTTCTGTCCAAAACGATCTTTAGAAATATGAAGAAAAAATCAGTTCGCAAAAGTGTTCAGAGCGTTTTGCTGAAGCGAAGAAAAAAGTGTATTAAGTTTTCACTTCGGGTGATTGCATCGGGGAGGCAGCTCAATTTACACATCGAAAACCATCCGAATTTATGTATTAATGACGTTTTCTTCGGTATATGGAAGCGACATTGATGTTTTTATTACATGTTGACCCTAAACTGGCTCTATGAAATCTCAATAATAAAAAATACACACCATTTCCCGTCTGACTTTGAATGATTGCATTTCTATTGCTGAAATAAAAGAAGCAAAAAAGTCCAGTTGGATGTGTTCTTTTGGTTTGTTTACTGTTTTCGTTCTTGTTTTGCTCAGTTTTTTGTTGCTTATTCTCACTGGATACTTTTTTTTTCCATTTTCTTTTTTCAAACGACTCTTTGAATTTGTTCCGTTTCTTTTGATGAAAATATATATATACTTTTCCCCAAAGTATGGTTCAGATCTCATTTCAAATCTCGTGCTCACCATTCTAAATATACTGTGAAAAGAGAGAGGGAGAAAGAAATAAGCTCATGACGAATGCATCATTTTACTCCCATTCTCCGTTTTTGTCGATACCGAAGAATACTCTTGCAACGATACACTCTCTTTGCATGAAATTTTATTGCTTTGTGAATATAATTTCTTCTTTCTGTGTGGTAAAAATAAATGAACTAAACTACGTAATATACTTACATAGTTTTGGTCTCTTTTTTTCGTGTCGTCGTCTTCTTCTTTTTTTTGTGTATGTTTCGTCAATTAAACTGCAATTTATACAAGTCTACCGATGTTGTTGGCGTCACTGCTTTTATCTCCTCACTCTCTCCCCTGTGTTTCTCGCACTAATTTTATTTCTTGCAGTTTTTTTCTCTCTTTTTACAGCAATTAATTGATAAAATGCCAAGCAAATGCTTTTTGATATTATTTTAATGTTTTCACTTTAGATTCTATTCACATGGATATTTTTTTATTTTATTTTAGTGTTGTTGTTGCATCGTCTGACTTGATCCACAAAAACTTCCGATTCAACGCAATTATCAGCGATGAGCGACGACCGTCAGTTTCTCACACAGCAATCGCATAAAAACCAATAAAAGCGCGTTCGTACAGTGTGCGAATAAACTTTTGTTTTGCAAAGTAATTCGATAAAGTCTTGTGCTAAAGTAGTTTTCTTATTATTTAAAGCAGTGTGTGTGTGACTCACTTTTACATACAAAAGAATCGATATGAGACCGAAAAAAAAATTGTTTATGTTCGCATTCCGGTTTTGTAATTCACAAAACTTATCTCATCTCATCGTTCCCTTTGAGTGTTGCGTGAATTACGTTTGAGTTTTCACTTTAAATAAGTTTCGGTTTGTTTTCTTTTTTCGTTTGTTATCTCGATCCGGTATCTTTTTGAGTGTTTTTTTTTTAAGAAAATTCACATTTGAAACTAAATTAAAATCACAACTCGATAAATTCATGCAATAAAATAAAAAGTGCAATGATGAAATGAATCGAACTAGATTCGGAGCTTGATTTAGAACAAAATTATAGATCCTGATATTGTCGTGGGTTTCTTGCGGAAAATTGTAAAAAAAGAACAAAAGTGTATAAGAATGTTCGAAAAGGAAGGAAAATTCATACAGTTTCCGAAGAAAAACTGTGAATTTCCAACAAATTTCGAAGATTTTTTGGAATATTTTCGAAATATTTCGGTTTTGACTTCGAATTTCAAATCTACTTGGTAATTTGTGCATATTTTTAAAAAAAATCGATTTTTGGAGAGAAAAAATTGAACTTTTGAGGAAATAGCATTGAATTTTAGTATTTTTTGGGACTTTTTTTTATTTCTTTTTACCCTTTTTGTTAAATCCGGGATCGATTCTTGTTTTTTTTTGTATCTTTCGCTCTTTTGATGAATTTCCATCGATTTTTTCAAAGAAAATTGTGAAATTTCTCCAAAAACTCCGAAGAACTTTTTCAATCCCCATACAAAATCAATAAAACTCGCCAAAATGCTGATAAAAAAGTTAATTTATCTAATCTTTTATTGAAAAGTTGAAAATACATCGAAATTCAATGAAAATCCAAAATATTTCTTTCATAAGCTGTCACTGCTTCGATGTGAAAGTGACACAAAAAAGTGCATTATGAATAAAATAAGCAACGAGCCCGAATTGGTTCACATACACAAACGCACAATCAGCAAATTCTCCATTCAAAGAACGTTCAATGTTCTGCGTTCGTCGAAAAAAAGCGAAGTCTCTCTCTCTTTTTTCTCTTTCTCCATATTTGAATTTTACTTTAGACGTGTATGCATTTATGTGTTCGATCGATTGAATGAAAATAGCAACACTAAGAATTTCATTTGAAGTCTCGCTTTTGAAAAGTACAGCGACCGAATGAGCGCGTGTACGTATATGAAAAGAAGCCGAAGAATAGAAAAAATATCGCATCTCGACTTGTGTGCAACAGCAGTTGAGAACATGACAAGCGTGTAAGATGTGCGAGTGGAGTGTGTAGCAATGAGGCGAGTGCGAGACAGTAGCATGTGTCAGTGTGGGTTGTTAGTTAGTGGCTTGTATAATGTGCAAACTAAGCACGCAGCACCCAGTCGTCCAAATGCATTTTTGCAAACAAGGCAACGGGTAGAGAGATAGATAATAACAAAAAGAAGAAGAATGCATCGAGAGAACAATGAGAGAACGAGAAAGAGAGAAAGAGAAAAATATGTACATAAAATAACACGCACAATGCTTTGCTAAACTGAGCAAAAAAACGCAAAGCTAGAAATCGAGAAAGAAACGGGGCCAAACACCATACGAAGAATTAGTGCTTTTATGTGAGCGTTCGCTTCGCGAAAAACTTTTTATATTCGATGTGCGAGAGAATTATCATGCATCGGCGACGGCGACGGCGACGTCAACCAACAAAATAAAATGCTCACTACAATATCCACTAGATGCTGTTTGTCAACTGACGAAACTTTTCTGCACAGTATTTACTTTTTACACACAATGAATTTTGTGCGTTTTGACGAAACAAACAAAATCTTTCTCGAGTATTTTGTTTTCTTTTGACAATGTTTCATTCGTTTTTCTAATAATAAGAATTTTTCGCTTTTATTGCATTTTGTTAACTTTTTTGTTGCTTTTCCACTTTTTCGGTTTTTCCCTTCCGCTCAACCCTCTTCGCCACTTTCACACTTTATGCGAATCCGTTTTCAAACCCCCCGTTTGAAAATAAAAAAAGTGAACCGTTTTCACTCTCCGTTGCTTTGGAAAAGTGCGCTCTCGCGCGCGCACATACACATATTCGAATATGTGTGTTGCTGTGCTATGGTAATGCACCAAATGGCATCATAAAAAAACGACGAAAATAAACATCAACCGAATAAACAAAGCTTAAAGCCACACACTTTCGCCACTGTGTTCGAACACACAAACTGACACTGGGAATTTTACGCGAATTTTCTATTCATCGGATGCAAATCGAATTGAAATCGTAAAATTGTGTGTGCAAGCGCATTGGCAAGTGTACGAGCGCGAGCGCTTGTATTTGTCATCTTAAAATGGTTATCTTCTTCGTTACATTCTTATGCACTTTTTTCTCCCCCTCCCCCACCATTTTCGTTCGTGCACTTTCATTCGCTTTTTTTTCTTGCATCTCCCTTTTCTTCGGTTCATTCAACATTTCATCGCTGACATTAAGAGAAGAAAAAAAAGAGCTTCCATCATACTGGCATATAAAATGCATATTCAACACTTACTCTTCAGACGGTTTTCGTCTTGTCTACGAGAAATGAGACGAAAAAGAAACGGAGAAAAGTGCTTTGAAAAGATGTGATTCTTTTTTCTCTGTTGCTCGTCTCCCGATGAAAGATGCGAAAAGTTTTTTTTTGTTCTGCTGCAAAAATTCGTTAATTTTTTATTCGTTCGTCTCTTTTTCACGAAAAGTAAATTTTTATTTTTTTCAAATTTTCAATATCATCATCGTTCAACGCATAAAATGCTCAAACATATATTTTCGTGTGAGTTTTGTTTTTCAGCACAGCTCAAGCTATTTGAATTGTAATTCCAATGTGATTTATATTTTGTGTGTCAGTTTTTTTCTTTATGTTGTATTTTGCTATCGCAGACAATTGTATGTGTGTGTTTTTGTCGTGCTCTCACTTTCATTATTATTATTTCACACGTAAAATTCATTGGATGCACATTTTACATATATACACACACCATAGAGGGGCACTCTCACATACAACATGAAATTGTTATAAATTGATTTATGCTTGAAATGCTAGAAAAACGCAAAGTCTCATTTGCCCTATATATTTCTATTGCCCGTTTCAATGTTGAAATGAATTTAACAAACAAAAAAAGAGCTAATAACACTGAAACAACGACAACATACAACGAAATCCAATTTGAAATTGTATCTCATTGAATTTAGCGAACGAACGCTTGCTCATATATATTTTAAATAAACACGTAAACACAACCGTTCTTGTTGAAATCGCGAATACGACTGAAAGCAACTGAATTCACGCTCCAACAAAATTCTTGTGCATCGTCGTTTTCTCGCAAAAATTCATGCGTCCGTTCGTTTATTCGATCGCTCCACAAACAATTCGTATTTTTTTTGCTTCTCTCCCATTCAATAAACCGCTCAACATATACTATACGTACAACACATTGTGCGTATATCATACACAGAGAGGAGATATAGACACAGCGAAGGGAGATAGAGAGTGAGAGATAGTGTGAACACGGTCAAAAGTAAAAACAAAGAGACAATGATTTTCATTCATTCAACGCACAAACTGTACGTGCTTTGAACATGCACGGCTCTTTTTATTCTCACTCAAACCGATGTTCATGTGTATGAGTATTCAATTATCACTCATTTCAGACAAATTCACGTGCTCTGCCACTCAGATGGATAACATCTGATGCATATTATGCATTCCAGTTTCAGTTCTCACTCAGAGTAGTTGAGCGGTTTAGTTGATATCTGAGCACAATTAGTCGAGCACCAATAGAACGTGTTACTCAACAAGTTTGTTGTTCATTCGAGCCGTAAACAGTGTGATTGGAACGGTTTTTTTAAAAAGTGATCGAAAGAGATTAAGAGAGAGGGAGAGAACACGATCGCATTTCTCCGCTTTCGGCGGCACAAATTTACATTCTCCATTGAATTGAAAATTTACATTAAAAAACATCGCCGTCGGCTATTTAATTGTCCTAATAAATTAAATTTATTAAACAAAACCGAAATTGACGGCCTTTATTTTACGTATGAATATTTAAACGGATTTTAACAGTTTGTTTACATTGGATTTTCGATGAGATTAATATGTCAAACGTTTTTCGCATTTATTTTTTATTGTTCGCCACCATCAAGTCAGAAGGTCAGTATATTTTGAGTCAATTTCTTGGCACTTTGGCTTGGGATTGAGGAAAAATTACATATTTCCACATACACCGAGTATATTACCGAGCGAAAATATATTTTCGGTGTGCGAAATTACTAGTAATGGCATATTCATGTTAAAAATATTCGCTATTTCAAAATTTGTCAATCACAAATGAACCGCTTAGAATAAAAGTAGATAATGGTAGAAAGTTGAAAAAAATCTCAATCATAAAGTGTTATGAAAATAATACTCAATCAAGGAAAAAAGTGAAAATAAAAGTCGATCAAGAAAAAAATTGAAAATAAAAGTCAAACACAATTTATGATCGATTTTTATTTTCACTTTTTTTCTTGATTGAGTATTATTTTCATAACACTTTATGATTGAGATTTCTTTTAACTTTCTACCATTATCTACTTTTATTCTAAGCGGTTCAAATGCTGATATTCAAAATAGAGCGAATGGACACAAGAATAGCAATGTTGATGAGAGCAACAAAAAATGCACCGGTAACTTCGTTTTTTCTAGTCAATCTTCAAACCGAACTCTGCAGCGACATCTATTGAAAAAAATCTCATCGAATGAGTGAAATGTCTTTCGGATTTACACTAATTACGAACAAATGTTTCGCAGGTTGGATTTCAATTTCAGATATTTTGCACCACAAGTATTAAATGTGGTAAAAACAAAGTAATTATTTCTTTCTACATTATAAATACTTTGCTGCACACAGTGCGTGTGCGGAAAAGTAAAAGTAGATGGTAATTAATAAATAAATAAATATCACTAAAAATGATACACGTTGCAATAAATTCAAATATTCTTTATTTCAAATATTCAATGAAATAGTTTTTCAGGTGTTTATTTTTCTTAAAGAGAAAGACGCGCATAAAGACTTGTATCATTGAATTTCTCTTTATTTAAAAATTTTCTCCGACTATAATGGAAACTTTAAATATAATGAACATTTTTTTCTTCAATTCTTAATAAGTTGAAAAAGTATCGTTTAAAAAGTAGAAAATTCATCTGATTGATGATTTGAATAATAAATTTCCTATTTAAAAAAATGTATTAATAATAATTAATAATAATAATAAGGTTTCCAATTTATCGAATCCGCTCGTCTCATTTCAATGAATCTCAAATTCGTGTCACCGTTTCTGGTCGTCCATTTGGTAGCCAAGAAGACATCATCACGCGTATAAATTAATAGTTTTTGTGCTCCGTCCAATTTGGCACGTTCTGCATTCAATATTTCCAAATTCAAAACTATACCTTTTTCTTTAGGTATAAATTTGATTTTGTTCAATTTCGTTGATCGACGAATGAATCTAAAGACGTTCGAGTTTTGTCAGGCCATTTACTAAAATTTCCATATCTTTAGAATCTTTCAATCCACCCAAAATGACTATAGTAATTCTCTAAAATTGGTCAATTGAGCTATATTATAAATGTGGTGAAAATCGTAAATGTGCAAGAACTCGAGGCTTTTGAGTGAGACTAGATTAGTTTTGTCCACCTCGGTAAATCTAAAGATGTTAATGCAAAGTCGCTTATAAAAGCCTTGTTCATGGAGTATATTTAATAATTCCCATATATTTTTCCACTTCTGCTTCGCATCTGACGTGCTCTTAATATAATAAACTCCTTTGAGTTCCAACATATCCAATTTTGCCTTAGAATTTAAAAGTATGTCAAGGTTGCGCCACAAAAAGCTATATGTAGTTGAAAGTGTCTGTACATTTGGATTGCGTACGAAAAATTCAAGAAGTCCTTCAAATTCATAAAATTCACGGGGGTTCAATTCTAAACGTTCAAGCTTCGGATATTTTTTAAATAGCCTATTGCGTGTCATTTTTCTGCGGCTACCGAATGTTGAATATTGAACATAAATCTCCTTCAAATTCTTACAATATTTCAATCTCAAGTCGTAGAAATCATCAGAAACCGTACAATTTCGGATGAGAAAGATTTCCAGTTGGGGTTTTACAACAAATGCGTTTAGTTGACTCAAATTCATTTATAAGAGATTTAATACATTTAAGAATATCTGATAGTCGCGAGCAAAGTGTACTGCAACTCGTGAGCTTATTGAAACCCGATGCATAGATGGTTTCATTTACGACTCCATCTTTGTCCGAATATAGCATGGAAACTCTATCTCTTGTGCAGTATTTTGTTACCGATAAATAATTTTGTTTGAAATATTCGCCGGCCACTTTGTTCATTCGCTTGCATGTTTGACCAAATGAATGCAAATCTTTGAGCGACAAATATTCAAATATTTCGTCGAAGCAATCGATGTTCAATTTGAATATTTTCCGCGGAGATTCCACATTTGATGAACCAGCAATCGAAACTTTATTAAGATCCTCATTGTCTGAGTTGGACAATTTTTGCCTCCTTTGTGATGGGACCATTCTTACAAATGACGAATACAGGGACTACGTGAAATTGGACTGAACCAAAATGTAAGGAAAAATAATAATTATTATTTTATGAACGCAAAATTTAGATGAAAGAAAACCTCACAAACACACACAACACTTTTTTTAGATTAAAAACCAAAATGTTGCTTATGTTTTTCAATGAAAATTAGGCATTTAAATGTTTCGTTCCTTGAATAAATGCCCGTTAAATATTGTCACGTGAAAAAAGAAATAAAGAAAGAATGACCTTTGAACAAACACTAATTTGACATTTATTTCGCTTTGAGATGAAGTTAACTCCACTTGAACCATAAAAGGAAAAACAAATGTGGGAAATTTGAAACCGTTGGAAAGTAAAACACAATTTGTGATTTCAATAGAGAGACTTTATTCAGCAAATGAAAAAATAAAATAAAAAAAAACTTGATCGTAAAAAATCTAGATCCTAAAGTAATGTGACAAAAATTGTTTTTTTATTTCAAAAAAGTCGATCGTCGTCATGTTCATCGCCGAATGTTTACAAATTGCCACGTTTTGCTTGTTCCGATTCGATAGCTTCGAAGAGTGATTTAAAGTTGCCAGCCCCGAAACCCTTGAAAAACACAAACAAAAATTTCGCATTAAAATTTTCAGCCTGAAATAAAGATTTTTCGAAGTACATACCTGATGATTATTCCGTTGAATGACCTCCAAGAATACGGTCGGACGATCTTGCATATTTTTCGTGAATATTTGCAACAAGTATCCGTCATCGTCGTAGTCGATTAAAATCTGAAGCTCTTGAAGTTTTTTCAAATCTTCTTTCACCTGAACTTTGCTGTCCTTTAGATTTTTGCGTAGCATATCATAGTATGCATCGGGAATGGTTAAAAATTCAACGCCACGCGCCCGCAGATTGGTAATGGCTGTAATTATATCGTCTGTATTGAGTGCAATGTGTTGAACACCAGCTCCACCATAGTATTCGACGTATTCAGCAATTTGACTCTTTTTCTTGCCGGGGGCCGGTTCATTGATTGGCATTTTAATCGTTTCCTCATAATTTGTCATCACAATTGAACGTAGAGCAGAATATTCAGTATGGATTTGTGAGTCGTCGACAGACCAAAAGCGATGGAACTCCAATGCCTTTTCGTACCATCGGGCCGTGATTTCCATTTGATTGTCCGGCTGATTACCCACACAATGATCGATGAAATTCAAATTAATCGGCGGCAACATTTTCAACAACTGATCGTTGTGAGTTGATTTTTGGTATCCGGGCAAAAATAAACCTTTGTATCCAGTTCGCTCGACGAAGGTGTGCGTGGTGTCACCGTACTTTTGAGATATTAAATGTAAATTTTATCAACGGTTAAGAAAAACAGCCGATTTTTTCGGAAAAAAAGGTCAAGAAAGGGAACCAAGGAAGTTGAAATGAGAAAATTATTCGATTGTAGCTGTACTTACGGTTTTAACCGTTGCAAATCGTACGGTACCAAATTCATCTGACTCCGACCAAATGTCACGAACGAAAATTGCACCTTGATTCTTTGCACGCTGGGGGGGAATGAAGTAATATTTCGAAATTTAAAAAAAATATTTTTCAATCATTCGGGGAAAAAATTCCGAAAAAACTTGAAAAAACTCGACATTTTCAGTTCGAAATTGTGAATTTGATACAAACCTTAACGATATAATCTAAATCTTCCACTTGAAAAGCAATATCTTTGGGACCATCACCATGTTTCACTAAATGATTGCCAATAATGGTATCATATGGGTCATACGCAGATACAAATACAAACACAATCTGTAAAAGTCGAAAAAAAAGAAAAAAATTAGAAACGAAAACATTTTTTCAAGAAGAAATCACAAATTCTGTTTGAAACACGATTTCTATTTTCATGTAATGTGATATACTTGTGCGATTTGAGGACAAAGCAAAACTAAGTCACTTTTATGACAACAAAAATTGAAAAACACTTGAAAATAAAGATTACATACTTTGTTTTGTTTCACAACATGTTTGGCAAATTGTCGATTGCCCGTCTCAAGCCCTTGGTATGCAATTGGTTCAAATCCAAGACGTGTCGTATAGTAGCTTGCTGCTTGCTTTGCATTGCCCACATAAAATGTGACATGATCGAAGCAAACAAACTTTCCACCAAGTGGCTATAGAAATCAAAGGAGCAGACAAATTCGAAGAAATGAGAGCTAAAGATTTGATCACACATTACCGAAGAATTACTTACTTTTGGTCCTTTATCGGTGTATGTCGTCTAAAAAGAAATAAGACGATTTTTTTACAGAAATAAAACGATTTAATAATTGTTAAGAAGAACAATGTGTGTAAAAGTGAAAACGATAACATTCACGGTTTTTCTCGAATTGTTCAAAGACCTTAATTACTGACATCGAATCGATAAAATTGTAATAATTTCAAATTTAGTCCAATAACACAAAATTACATCTAACACTTTAGGCACTTTTTAAAATCACTCACCATTTTCCACAAAATTCTGCACAAACTGAATACTTTCGAACAAAAACTCAAACTCGAATAAAATCAACCTTCAATCGTCTAATTTTTTCTATCGATATTACTACACACTTTCCGCGTTATTGATTATACCTGATCACAGTGTATCGCTTAACTCAATCAAATCGATGAAACGGCAGTGCCTTTTATACATTCCAATCTGATAACAAGTTTTGTTAAAATTTCCACCGCTCTCTCACAACGGCACCAAGAATCGTCGTCGTAGTCGTTGTTTATTCATTTTCGTCGCAGGGGACATTTTTATCGATTGTTCGGAACCTGTTTGATTCGACTCCATGTAAAAATTGAGATAATTATTTGTATTATTCCGTTTCAATTTTGAAGTAACAACAATTTTAATAATACCGGAAAAGTATCTTGACCCAATTTACACATTTTTTGAACGAAGCCCAGAACAAATCAAAACAAAGTATTCACTCAACGGAGCTAATTAAATTCAAATCCCATAAACACTTGGAAAATATGATCTACGGATCTATATTGTGCGCATAATTTGATTTGTTAATACAATAACAACGGCGGCGCTTACTCACGACAGATGTTGTTGTTTTTGAAAGAGCATCAAGAAGTGCCGTAATGGACACACATTCTTTCGATGACTTGACGGAACAACGTTCAAGCCATTTTCGCTTAAGTGGTTGAAGAGAACACCAAGCTAATTTTTGTTAAGCAAGTTTTGTTGGAAATTCATTATGGGCCCAAAAAGTCACTCGCAATTTTGCATCCACACGTTTTGGGCGGAAAATAAAAGGATTTTCTAATGAACCGCTTGTTGATTCGAATATTTTTGATGTCACTCCATCGGGCGATAAGCCAGTGTATAATTGAATGGCCGAGAAATAATGTGACAATTTTCCTGAGATTTTATTGAAACGTAACAAATGTAATTGAGATTTTTTGTGTGGGTTGATATGAAATCGTGGGACACCTTATTTCACTTTGGCCATTCCTTCCTTTATTCCAGGAGAAAATTGGTTGATTTAATTATAACTTTGGTAAAATGAAAGTCGATCAGTGTTAAATCCGATCAAACTTTGCCAAATCACCAATCGGACTCAAAACGTAACCACGCAGTATGCGTTGAAAATATATTTTGGTGTTTTTGTGTTTTCTTATTCAAAACATATTTTTTCCTATTTCAAAACACTTTCTGCAGAAAAATATCAAAGTAACTGTTTTCAAAAGAAGAATTTGGTGACTTACTCTCCTCCATTGGATTGAGAGTGGTAAAAGTCTTGAATTGAAAGAAGCGAATTCGAATCATTTTTTACCACAAATATGGTAGAAGATTGAAAAAGTTGAGTTCCGTAAAAAAAAAAACAGAACAAGTTGTTCCACAAGAACAAGTTAACAATTAAAAATAAAATCATTTCAAGAACGACCTGCTCTTTAAAATGTCAAAAAATCGGTAATTTTTTTCCGTTCAAATTAAAATCGATGAATCGATTCAAAGTGACTGAGCATTTTTCAGTTAGTAACATAGATTGCCATTGGATCGAAACAGGTGATGAAGTCTACTGTAAAAAAAATATTGATATTTTTCAATAATATTTCATTCAAAGAATTGTACCGCATCTGGCATACAGACAAACGTCACCGTTCCGATAATCAAGCGCATTTATCTAAAACAAGTCCATAAATTGTTGATTTTTGCAAAATCATCGAAAAATGATAAATATTTAAATGAGATGAAAGAGTCTCCATTAAACGAAACAAGCATAGCTTTTCTCGAAATTACAAAAACTGCGACAAATTTGATATGGTCAACATGGGGTATCGCCTGAATTTTTTTGAAAAAAAAAACAACAACAACAATAACTCAATAACAAAGAGCCCCATATAAATAGATTCACAACAGAATGGAACACATAAAATAGAGAAAATAATTTGCTGGTTTTCTTGTTTGTTGTTGTGGCGTCGCAGTTGGCGCTATATTAATGTAAATGCAATTCGTTGATTCGATTTGATGATAAACAAACATATGACAATAGCAAGCATGAGGTGATACACAGTTTAACGCGTGATGGAGGTGTGTTATGGCATTGTGACGTCAAATGTCCCCCACGAAGTAAATCGATGCAAGAGTCTCGATCTTCATCGATACTAGTGATCATCACTGATTGCGTCGACGATCGTTTTGTTTTGTCGAACATTCCATTCCAAATTCAAAATCGATAAACAAATTCTTTATTAAAAATATTTCGATGTGTACCAGACAACCACAAACAACTGATGTATCAAGTCATACGCATAAAACAAGTATTCTCTTTCTTCTCTTCTCAAAAAGTAAATCGCTTGTTTTGGTTTTGAATTCCCTCTTCTTTTGGCTTCATTCTCGACTCATCAGGTGATTTAAATATTAATTTTCATATTAATTGGCTTGTTTTTATTATGTTATTTCTCGCATCGAAACAATTTGGAAGGCTTTTTTTTAGTTCGTTCGACATTCTTTGAATAGATGACTGAAATGAGATCTATACCAAGAAATAAAGTGAAAAACACTTTTGACTTGATCGTGTAAAATTGATAAATAAATAAATATACAATGGTTTTCCATTTTGATTTTATAGACATACTTTGTTATCGTTCAAGTTTTAAATACCTTTCTAGTGTGCGGAAAAGTAAAAGAAAGACAAAAAAGAACAAAATATATTTATACCAAATGGCAACCAGATCATAGTTCAGACCTATTTTATGAAAAGAATCGAACGTTTGTAAGGAAATTTTTCGTTAGTTTTGCATTATTTTTTGCGATGTTGGCAGCAATTCATATTCTTAGTTTTTACAAGAGCACCAAAACAGTTTTGCCACAAGTAAAAACAGAACTAAAAGTTTAACTTAAGTTTTCACTGACAAAAACCATTAAGACAATTTAAACACACATTTTCCCATTGCGAATGTCGGACGTTGGACCCGTTTTTTTTATTTGTCTTGATGGGTTTTCTTTTTCAGGAAAGAAACACGAATATTACAATGAAAAAACAATTTGCATAAAAAATAATATGTCATCTTGTCAGATTTTACCTATTTTATCTTAATTTTATCATCAATCTGAAGATTTGAACACTGATATTTCAACTCGCATAAGTGAAAGCTTGTAAACAATAAAAATACTGCAACCATGAATGTGTTTTGAATATTAAGGTAGCGATCACCAACCTATCTGGATAATACTTAAAATTTTGCATCAAAAACTGATAAAGACAAAATTATGATGACTTTTTGCTGTCAATACTGAATATTTATTTAAAAAATGTTATACAATGATATGTTCTAAATGTTAACATCTTTTGTTCAATCATTTGATTTTTGAAAAACGAATTAATTATCTGGAGAAACGCACAACCTTCATTTTGTATTAGCGCTATATATTAATGAAAATAAATGTGAAAAGCCCTGTATTATGGTCTGTCTTGCGGCATGTTCTTGATGACATGTCTCTGTTGAATTTTTGATACATTTGGAAAGGATGGGATGTTCAATAAAATAATTAGTTGTTGCTTCTTCGGCATCTTTAATAAAATCGTATTTGCCAATTTTATAGATGAATGTTAAATCGAACGTTTGATAAATTTTCGGTTTGTTCTTATCAAATTCGTATTCCAAGCATCGAATGTAATCGCTTTTTTGTTCAATTGCATTTGGTGATCGATAAAATATTGCTGTTGGTGCAAAAAAAATCTGAAATTTTACACATTTTACAATTGGATAACTCTCCGCAAGACACGCAGATCTCTGAATGGAATAGGCGAATGCAAATCTACTTGATGTTTTACCATTTATATTTTCTAAACATTCACGAAAGCCATTTTCACATTCACAGTTGCGGGTATTTGAATTTTTCGTGCCATTTAAATCAATTTTTTTTTGTGCACCACACATATAAAGTGTTCGACAACATGAATCCAAAATCTCTTGTTCCGTTGCATTGGTATTTTGCTCTGCATTTCTAAATGATGCTTCTACAGATTTCGCCAAGGTATCTGCGGTTGGTTCCAGAATTGATGGACAAAATTCCATGTCTAAAATTGAGTGAATAAAAAATCAGATATTATATTGAGATATTTTTAGCCACCTGTCTGACAATAAATCGCATCAAAAATTAAAATTTTTACCGTTCAAATACTCAATTTTCGGAGGTGTAAATTCCTCATAAATTTTTTCAAAAAAGAAATCATACTGATCCAATAAAGCTGATAATTTTGAAGTTAAAAATAAAAATGTTATGAAAAATACTTGGATTTTTTTCATGGTAATATACTGAATATTGAATACTGATGTAGTGAATGGTTTCCAATCAACTGACATAAGAAACTAACGATCACAAGAATATGATCACTTCTATTTTATACCACCACTCTTCCAGTGAAGTTAACGAGCTTTCTATTTTGAATGTGTGCATTGTTCGATGATCAGAAATTTTGAAATTTTTCTTAAGCAACGGAACTATTGAATTAATATTATTTAACAGTTGGCTATCATCACATTTCGTAACAATTATTCTAATCGAAATAAACGTAATGTTTGCGTGAAAGCAGAAACACAGAAAATTTAAAATGTTTCACAAGTTATGAAACAACTTGAAATTGCTTGGGTAGAAGAATTGATTTTAACATGGGCATGAAACTCTACTTCTGCATACAGATGTATTTCTTATTGAAATCTATATTGTGTATAAAGACTGTTTATTTTTTCGTCTTCAATTTTGATAAGATTTAGAGCGTCAGACTAGTCGTTTAATGTTGCATTGTTGTGCATTTCATTGAGAATTGAGAGAGATAGAGAGAGAGAGAGAGAGAGAGAAGGAGAGAGAATAAAAACTCAAATTCGCATTTCACTTCTTGCTCTCTCCTGAAGGACTTTCCATAAGCGTGAACAGAATGTGAAATATAAAGTTGAGGTTTTATTCTGAGACATCTATTTTCAGTTTCCATCGACGGCAACTTTTGTTTAACATCATCATTTAGTTCCAAACAAAAACACTTGTTGATTCTAGCGCTCCAACAAATGTACACACTCTTAGAACTACACCAAATGAGCATTTAATGACAGTTGGCTCATTAGAGAGATCGCTTGTGTCATTTCGAGTGGGTATAAATACCAGGACTTCACTTGCTCCACATCATTCTTCTCGTGTTTTTTGCCAGAGTAAGTGATTCAAAGCAGTTCTTTTCCTGTCAAATTCAAGCAAAAATCACTTTGAAAACGTAAGTCTCAAAAGAATATAAAATTTCCTTTAAACATTTTTTTCATAATTTTCGTGCTTTAATTGAAATTTATCGGTTTTTGTGTAATTTTTTCAGATGTCGATTAAGTTGCAGTCATCAGATGGTGACATTTTTGATGTGACGATTGAGATAGCAAAATATTTCGGTACCATCAATGTGATGTTAGAAGTTCTTGGTCTCGGTGATGAGACTGACCCCATCGTACCAATACATGGAGTGAACTCAAACATTTTGCGCCTCGTTTTACAATGGGCTTACTATCACAAAAATCCCAATCCGGCCAATGACGATTCAACACGTCAACAATTTGAAGAAAAATTCCTTAATGTTGATTTAAGTAAGCACTCGAAAATATTTTCAAAAGCATACGATTGAAAATAATTTTTCATCAGAAAGATTTTTTTTTTCTTTGGAAAAAGTAACTAATTAGTTGTGTTTGTTTTCAGCAACCATGAACGAATTGATTGCGGCTGCCAACTACTTGGACATAAAAAGCCTTAAGGACGCCGCTCACACAAAGCTGGAAAATATGTTGCAACAAATTCAACATTAGGAGTGATTTATCAGATGACACAAAAGAACAGATCCGCAGAAAAACACAGTGATGCAAGGAAAAATAAACAACATCTTGGTCTTTTAATAATCATTTTAAATAAATCAATATTGCCTATGTTCTTACAATTTGTCTGATATAATAAAATCAACAGCAGATGAAAAATAAAACTTTTTGTTTCTTTTTATTTGAAATGTTGTAATTAAAAAAACATAGATATGTGACACGCTCTTTCTGTTCCATTGTTGACATTTTGACTGACTTATACGACTGCTAAAACGATACACTAATGAGATACCCTAAAAAATTATAATGCTTGAAAAAAAAAATGGTACAAAAATTAATTAGGAGCACCAAAGTGAAGAAAAATAAAATGTCTTACATACGTAAGATGAACTTTTCCGCACTGTGATCCACAAAATTCATTTATAACTTATCTTTTACTTGAATTTGAACTCACGAAAAACTGAATCTGACATTAGTTTTGCGATACACATAATTTTTGACACACTTTTTATATAAAAATTACTTAAAATGGGAATTTTGGAATGGAATCAATCCTTGCATGACGACGTGAAACTTGACACAGGGTATTTTTTCACAAAAAGCCAACATTCTGGAAGTTTGAAAATATTTCAATACAATTTAGGGGTACTTCCCATACAAAATTTTCGTTTTTGGGTGAAAAATCCAAAATTTTGTTCGGAAGGTACCCCTAATATGTATTGAAATGTCTTCAAACTCTCGGAATATTATTTTTGTGTGATAAAAATAACCTGCGCAAAGTTTCAGGTCATTACGATATCATACAGGCATGGCTTCCATACAAAATCCAATTTTTTTGAAATATTTGTATGAAAGGTGTGTCGAAATATATTTGTATCGCAAAACTAATGTCATATTCGGTTTTCTCGTACCCAAAAACCCCCCAATACATATTTTTGGATGTTTAAGAATACATTAAATATCACTTTTGGGGGGAAAATTGAATTTTTCCCATGGATGGCCATGGGCATCACACCAGACATGACACGTTACTCTATCAACCAAAGTCGCTCAAAATTTAATGGTTTCTATTCCTCGGCACCCCCAATCATCCTGTGAAGTCAGATTTTGAATTACTTTTCTTGTTTGAAAGTTATCGTGTTAACAAATTTTTGCGTACAGGGTACAGCGTACAGGGTACAGGGTACAGGGTACAGGGTACGCACATACATTCGGACATCGAAAAAACGCTGGATTCGTGTTCCCTGGGTCCTAAAACACCCAGAAAACATGTTTTTTGAGGGTGTTAATTTTTCGACCGATTCCAATACTTTACCTTACACACAAGGTGTGTGCGGAAAAGTAAAACCATGGAATTTCCAGGTTAATTTGACCAGATTTTTGGATAATATTCTTTGGTCTATAGTTTAAAGGTCCCACGTCCGACCGAATGATCCTCGCACAAATACCGAAACCCGAACCAAAACCAATTTTTGTTTAGAAACCCGAAAAATTAAGTAGCCTAACTCCGGGCATTCGGACTCGAAAATTATTAATATATTTCATACAATCGTACGGCTGTATAAAAAAAACCCATAACTGTGTATCAGAGCGTAAAATACGAGTTCCAAATGGCATTAAAAGTAAATGAAAGGCGAAAAACTTTTTTTTACATTCGAACAATAAATTGAGTAACAGTAGTGCCATCTGTTAGTCACATAAAACATATTTTACAAAAAAAAATTAAAAAAAAAGATGAACGTAATAGATTCATTCGATGTTGGTAATTACATCAAATCAACACTTGATGACTTGTGCTATTTCAAATGGGTATGAATCTCACTTGATACTCATTATTCTTCTTGTGCCGTTCGTAAAAGCAACATCTAACTAAACAGACTATAAGTTTTATATATTGTGAACAGTTATAACGAAGTAATTCAACGCCGATCTTTTCATCTCACGTTCAAGCAAAAATCATACTAAAAACGTAAGTTCCAAATGCTATTATATAAACCGTTATTTTTCACCATTCTCTCATCGATAGAAAGAGTAACGAGCTGACAAAAATAAAACCAAATTAAATGTATTCTTTCTGATTTTTCAGATGTCGAAAATAACGTTGCAAACATCAGACGGCGAAATGTTTCATGTTGACATTGAAGTCGCCAAAATGTCGAACACCCTCAAAACCTTGATGAATGATTTCGGTATCGAGGCTGGAGACGGAAAAATTGTGCCGGTGCCAAATGTCAGCCCTGACACTATGGATCTTGTTATTAAGTGGTGCGAATATCATCACAATCTCGATCTCACGAAGAAGAAGAAAATTGAAGACAACGAAATCGATGATGATGACGAGGACGAGGACGCTTGGAAGTGGAAGAATGAAGAAATGATAGATAAGCCAACTTTTATCCCTAAATGGGATAGAGAATTTTTGGATGTCGATCAAGGTACTTCATTCGTTTAATGATGTTCGATGAATACTATTACACTGATGTTCGAACATTACATTAACTTAATTTTCTCGCTTAATCGCAGGTACTATATATAAACTCATTTCGGCCGCAAATTTCTTGGACATCAAGGATTTGTTGGATGTGACAACAACAACTGTTGCAAACTGGATGAGAGGCAAAACGGCCGAGGAAATTCGCATACTATTCAACATCACAAACAACATGCCCGAAGAAGTCGAAGAGATGCAATTTTAGAACCATTAAGCCAAACAACATACAACATTTGATAATACGATCTTTGACATTTTAACTTTTTCGCAAAAAAAAAACACAAATCAATTTAATGTTCACCTTTCTTTGTAAAGTATCAGTTATTATTTGAACAATTTCATTCGCCACTAATAAAATAACACAAACTAGAGCAACAGTATGAATTCAATTTCGAGTGGTTTCTCTTTCTATCCAACAAATAACATCATTTGGTGGCAACTGTAACCGAAAAAGACAATTTGCCTTTCTTTAAAAAGCAAAAGACTCTTTTACTTTAGTCAGCTTTCAAAATCATCAAATTATAGGCGAAACATTATATACGAGAGTTTTTAACCAGATTTCAGACTTTTTATTTCGAAAAAATGGAAATCAAATCATTTAATGATTGAATTTAGTTCGAGTTTATAAGAATTTTTTATGAATTATAAATCTGTGTATGAAATTTCAATTATCCATTTCGTAACGTATCCGTTCAAACATAAATAAAGAAAAATTCGCGCCAACCAATTAACCATAAAAAACTTTTCATTTCATAAAAACTGCACAAAGACATACTCTATTTGTCATCGAACGGTACATTTTTTTTTGGTAAAATGTAGAATACAGCGCAAATTTCAGTCGAATCATCAAAAAAAAAAACACCGTTCTGTGTATTGTGATGCTCATTTACACAACATAGCCGTAGCCGGTGTCTCTATGTATTGTCCATCTCGTTCTCTCCCCTTTCGCCTATCATTCGATCGCCACGTAGGCAAAATAAGCGTCAAACATCTTCCAACACCAATACACAGTCAAAGTAAAGAGATGCGCAAACACCGACGGCATCTCAACTCAATTGTGTGTTCACAGTAGCATTAGCACAAGTCAATGTATCAGTCGCGTTGGATCTGTCAAACAATAAAATTGTGCATAAATTCTAACAGTACAAAGCGGTACGAAGTATACAATATTCTAGTGGTTTTTGTCGAAAAAAGTGATAAATTCGCGATTTATTCGTTAATTAGATGAAAATATTCTAAATTTTTTGGTATTTTTTTTCGATCGGATTAAATTTGCACGAAATAATATAACCTAACTTTTTGTCACCGAACATTCGACAACCAAGTTGTTTTGCTGTCACACATCGAAATGACGGCCAGTGCAAGTGATGTGATTAAGACACTGCGCAGTCTGTTGAACTCCACCCAAAATGGGCTGCTGGCCAAACAACTTATGCGCGAATTTCGTGAAATGGAAGGGTATCCAGTGCCTTTCCAACAGCTCGGCTACACATCCTTCACACATTTTTTGGAAAAATCGAATGAATTTGACTTGACTAACACGGTGGATGGACCTCATGTTCGAGCCAAATTGACAAAGGAATCGGTACACATTGCACAATTGGTGTCGTCGCAAAATCGCACGAAGAAGAAAAAAACATCCAGACCAATGCCATTTGTACAACGACGCAATATCAATCACACGAATTACAACTGGCGGAATACGGCATATCCAAAGGTAAGTACATTTGAATGGCATTTATATTGTTGGTATTTTGCATGTGGGTCTGTTTGGAGGCAAACATATTGAGCACACTTGATGAATTCGGCATTTTTTTCGGGGTGGTGACTTGGCTTTTTTTTTATTAAAAAATTGTCAACGCAAATTGGGATTTTGGTGTATGTCATCGAAAAATGCTGAACTAGCAGTATTTCATCGAAATATTGCCGGTGTTGTTGATTTTGTGTATTTTGAGACAGATCGTCTTGCTGACTCAATAAACAAAATTTCGCAGTGCTTCCACCAGAATACAGTACTGTACTTCAATATCTCTGTATTGGTGTATGTATTGGTGTAAATATGAACGAAAAAGCATTGTGAGCAAGAAGAGTAACCCAATTTGCAAGTCATTTTCCCTTATTTTACATATAAAAAAAATTCAATGTCTCCCAATAGATTGAAGCAAAAGCTCAAGTAAATCCTTTCATGCAACAAACGATCTACATGGAAAAGGCTATTGAACAAAAAATTCAAATTGAAAAGGCTATTGCCATCCAGCAAGCCATCACTGCAATTCAAAAAGCATATCCATCGACCAATCCTGTTTCATCCCACCAACTTAATGACACACAAAATTCCATCGTGCAAGCGTTAGTTGTTGTAAGTGGTTATTTTTTTTGGTTAAAATAAAAATTTAAAATTTTACGATTAATTCGTGATGAACATTTGATTTTAGAAGTCATCATTAAAAATAGGAATTTTGTGGAATTTTTTCTTTGTGTCAATTCATTGGTTGGGATTGATTCATTGAAATATTTCCGAGCGATTAATACATCGTTCTTCAATTCATGACAAAGTTGAACGAATAATTCGCGGAATTTCTGGTTTTTCGATCTCTCCATGTTTTATTTTTACATAAAAAGGATGCAAAAAGATCTTTTGAGCAAGTAAATCGCCTTTTAAAATATATTTTTTTTAAATATTTCCTTGGTTCTTAATAGGCAAATGCACAAGTTCATGTGAATCGCATTATGCAACAGAAACTACAAGTTCAAACGGCTAATGCGGTTCAAAATGCCTTCAATACGGTTCAAAATGCGTATCGTACCAGCAATCCGATCTCATCATACCAAAGTGCACCGAAATCGTCTCAACCACATCAGAATATGTCGTATCAGAACGCACAAAAGTCGAATCCGTCGTATCAAAACGCGTCGAAGCCGAATCAGTCCTACGAAAATGCGACAAAACCTTCCCAATATTCGGCAGCATCCGTGACTTCTGTGCAAACATCGATGGCGTCGATAAATTTGCCAACGACAACAACCATGGTTGCTAAACCATCATCGCGTCCAACTACAGTCCTATCATCATCTACATCGAACATTCCAAACAGTACCGTCTCGGCCAAGTTACCATCATCGAGCAAATATCCTTCGGTCGTTGAAATATCCGACGAAAATTCCGCTGCTTCGCCAAAACCGAGACAACGGTCATCAGACGATGTTCGATGGGATCATGATCTATGGGACAAAACACCGAAAGTACCACAACGAAACAACAATCAGTCACGAAATTTGACAACGAATAATGCATTGCCAACATCAATGCCGCCATTAATAAAATCCAATCTTATTCCAACATCGGTGCTTAGTAAGTCGACTGTCAACATGGTGCCAAAAGCTGAGCCAAAACCCGAACCAACAGAGGCTCCGGCCACAGTATCACCGGCTTGGTTGAGTAGCAAGACCGGACCACAAAGAAAACTATACGAACGATTGGGACTTCATTTTCAAGAAGAACGGCCAAGCATTCAATCACGGTTATTTGTGAAACAAGAACCGACCACAGACACAGTCGATCATTTGTCAATGGTTGCAAATGTTGCAGAGCAAAAACCAATTCAATCGAACAGCAAAATTGAAAAGGTACAAATGTTGATTCTTACGCATTTTTTAGGGAACTTTGATAATAAAAAAAAATCGATAAGCCTTTTGTATTTCCACAGATGAACAAATTGAAAATGAATGAACCAGATCCAAGAGAGATGCTCGAAAATTACTGCAAGCAACGTGGATTCGATGCACCACAGTACTCCAGCAATATCACCAAATCCATGAAATTCGAAGGATTGGTTCGATTTGGAGGTATGACCTATTCGACACAACCCTTTGATTACATAACAGAGTCTGAAGCACACAAAGAAGCAGCTGTATTGGCGCTTGATAATGTCAAAGATTTTCCCGTTTCGGCCGAATCGGATGAGATGATTGCACAAAAAATGTTCGAATTCATCTCAGAAAATGGCATCTTCATGAATCATTTGCCGAACATTTTCGAGTAAGCAGTGTTGACTTTCTGTAATTGAACATATATTGATCATATTTTTATCGATTCATTCACAGGCAAAAGTACGACAAATCACTGCCTGTTGGATGGGAGGGCATCATTCGAAATCGTCCTGAAATGTTTGAAATTGTCCATCAGCCGACCAATAATGACATTGTCTATAAACGAACGCAGACTGAAGCAAAGCAGCCGAGCAACACAAGCACACCAAAACGTATCCAGAGAGACGAAAGTGATGTTTTCGAACTGCCACAAATGACACTACCGTGGGATGAAGGAAAGTGGAACATCGACGTTACATTGGTCAATTCAACCATCGATGTTTGGTGTACGTGGAGCGATTCAAGCTATATGGTAAGTTTTTTTCGGGTGTGGTGTTTGATAGACAAATTTCTCTGGAACCATTGATATTTAATGATTAGACACCATTCGCTGTTGCCACTGTTTTTATTTTTACAAAGCAGTTTAGTAGGTCTGTATGGTAAATAGGTCTTAATGGCGATAAAATGACCATAAAAATTTACGTCCTCCTATCAAATATACCAATAAGATGACCGAGTCGCCTATTTGTATCACAATTCCAACATAAAATATATTATCTTTTTCTCCTTCTAAACAGACCGATTTAAATGACGCTTTGGAGCCCATCGAGCTGAGCTTGATGAATGGAAACTCACTGACACCATGCCGAAAGGTAGCAGTAGGTGGCATTTACTTGACACCGATAGTTAAAGAGGATTTAACCATCCAAGTGTATCGTGTCAAGGTGAAAACGATCGATGACAGTCAGAAAAAAGCACTGTGTTTTTACATCGATGATGGATTTGAAGAGGAGTTAACATTTGATTCGACCGATGACACCGAACTCAAATTGTATCACATTCCCACCGATGAAATTTGCCAAATTCCAGCGCAGGCCATAAATTTCAGTTTGTTCAATTTAGAAGATTTCGCAGATCACCCATACGCCAACGAAGAGATGGCCTGTTTGCCGGACAATCAATTTTCGGCCAAGCCAAAAACGTCAAAAGAAGACTATGAAAAAGATGGCAAATTGTGCTTTTCACTCTTCGATATGACGGCTACAGATGATACGCTTATGAATCGAAAAATTTTGCAAAAGATTTGCGATCGATTCCAACGGCCAGAGTTGGACAAGCGTCACAATTTGGTCTACGTTACACACATCAACGACACCGGTGATATCTATTGTCAATTATACAATAGCAAAGATATGCAAAATATCAAGAAGATAATAAAACGATTGACGGTCAATGGAATTTCGGAAGACTATCGTTTAAACGCTACCGATTTAAACTATGTCACCTCGAATGCTCTGCGTTTGGTCTTCGACACATCGAACAATCATTGGTATCGAGCCGAAATTTTATCATCATACACAAACGATGGTATCATTGTGAAGTGCAAATTTGTTGACTATGGCTACATCAAGTATGTACCTTTGGAGCATGTCTACAAACTCGGCACAGCACTCAACAAATATCCACATCAAACGATCACAGTTCAATTGAACGAATTTCTTCCACGGGAATTCAAACCAAATGTCGTCAAACGATTGCGAGAAGTATTGTGTGAACAGAAGAGACTTTGCTACGTTCAACCGATCAAACTGGATGACATTCCAAAGGTTAACGTATGGAAACGTATTGAAAATGTTTTGTGCAAAATCAACGACTCCATTCGCATTGAATTGGAAATGGAAGAGTAAGTAAATTTTTATGGTTTGATCCACTATTATATCATAACTAATTCAATATTTTTTGAGATAGATCGCCTGACTTTTTATCGATACCAGACGTCGACGACTCATTCGGTCCGGATGAGAAAGATTTGAAAAAGAGCACCGATCTACCGATTCATCCAAAACCAGATTGCCATGAAATTCACAAAGTAAAAGTCATCACAGCAAGCATGCCATCGCACTTTTTCGTAAGTTGATTTTAATAATTTCATTTGTCTAGTGCAGTAAAAATTGGCTCGAAAACGGAAAATAATTGATTCTTTCGGAATTCGACTGTTTTAGTCAAATTGATAAATTTCATAATAAACCGTATTTACAACCAAGCGGAGCGCTCCTGGAGTAAAAGAAAGAGCCCCAAAATTACTTTCATGACTAATACTACTTTTTTTTTAAAACAATTTCATTCCAAAACTATGATTTCGTTTGATTTCTATATTAAAAACTACGTTTGTTCCGAACAGATTCGTCTATCGTCCAATTCACCAGATTATGAAGCTATGATGCATTCATTGTGGAAGGAATTCGACAATTCGGAACCGATCCTCACGAAAAATCAAGTCCAGATAAAGCAATTTTATGCAGGTCGATTGACAGATGGATATTGGCATCGGTAAGCGAAATATACTGTGACACCTCTGAATAGCAAGGTTCCACTATGTGGTTGTTGGTGGTTGTTAAGCTATTTTAAATATATTCACCGGAGACGCCGAAGACTGAATGAAAATATTCATGATTCACATTTTATCGTTTCAGAGTCAAGGTCCAAAGCATCTTGTCGAACAGTGTGATCGTTTTGAAATGGGACTCCGGCGACATTGATCAATTGACCATCGATGCATTACGGCCATTGCCATCAGCCTATCGCAAAATTCCGCAAATGGGTTTTCCGGCACGATTGCACGGTAAGTGCTTATTGACATACCAACGTTAAAGGTCAAATCTGTATATTCTCATAAATTAATTGTGATTTAATAAAATCCTATTTCCCCAGGAATCAAACCGATTAAAAAGGTCTGGAACAAAGACAACTGTGACCATTTCATCGAATTGACCGTTGCAAAAGAGTTCAAAGCTGAAATTATGGCCGTTAAAACAGAACAAGATGACGAATTCACTGCTGAGGTGGTTCTCGTCACACCGCAAAAAATCAACATCGGCGAGTACATGGTTCGAGAACAACGAGCCGTATACGATTCACCGTAGATGTTAATATTTTTAGCAATTAAATAGACAAAAATATTTAACACTACCACGGGAAAAAAACGATTCATAAATTTAAAATTATTACATTTTTGTCGAGCAAAAGAATAATTTTAAAATTGGAAAGTTAAATATCGAATTAAGTGAAAAACATTGAAAGGAAAATGCTTTCAAAAAAAACATTTTTAGATGAAAAAAATAACATTCTTTTGAAAATCACATGAATTATTTTGAAGAAAAAATAAGACAACACGTTTAGTAATTAAATTCTGTACATTTTCTGAAATAAAATTCAGCAAATCGAATTTCAATGAAAAAGAACGATACGGACATTTTGAATCTAATTCATTCTGATCAATGTTAAGGAATTTATGTATCTCTATAGATAGTTAGGCATGTTTAACTCAAAAAATTAATTTTTCTTTTAAAACTCACAAGAAAAAATTCTTTGGCAACGATTTACATACTGTAAATTTTATACACCAGTACCAGAAAAAAGGTGCAATCTGGAACGCAATATGTGGTGCTTAATGAGACATTTTTCGGCTGAAATAATTTTTCATCTCGATAGTTCAGATTGAATCAATTCTCTGAGCTGATACCAATTTTTCTTGGCGCGGGCAAAAATGTTGAAGTCTAGATAAGTAGTGGCGAGACACGAATATCTCATCTAGTACCATTTTGTCCATTCTTTTTTGGCGAATATTCACATTACACACAAACGGAAAAAATGCATGGACTTTTTGATTAAAAATTTTTTTCTCAAAATTTCAACAAAATATTAAAAATCCAAAGACAAAATCCAAATTTGCGATGATATTTGAAAAAATTCAATCGTACCAAGATTCCAAAAATTATTTCTCGTATGTGTGAATATTTTATCTCTTTGATCGCCCATAATTTCTACTTTTCAAGTATTTTTATGTCGTTTGCACTGTCATATTATTGTTCCATGAGCATGCTACTGTAAAAAAGGCTATGCACAAAAATAAATTCCAACGTTATGCTTGGCATGTAAAATATGCGGCCGGCAATTGTCCCGACAATCTTGAAAAAGATACAAAAATACCAAGCGGATGACACATGTATGTGTTCGGAGACTTTTTGTTGCGAACGCCGCTGATAAGCGCCATCTGACATTAGTTAGAATTAGATCGAAAAACTCAATTTATTTCTGAAGCATTGAAACGAAAAAGAGCAAAAAACAACAACAATTGCACGGTCGCACAGAGCTGTACATCTGTGCGTGCTGATAGACGCATACACATATACGCTCTCCTCATTCTTTCATTCCCCTCTTATACGTATCTCACTGGTCAACAGTTCTGTGTAGTGGTGTTATTGTTGTTGTTTTTTCTCCTCTTTCGTTTCAAATGTCCCCGTGCCATGTAAAGTCTATGATGGCGCTGATCAGCGGCGTTCGCATTTTGTCTCTTCATAATACGGCCCGCTTGAAAAATACCGAATTGCCGTAGCGGCAAGGCCAGCTCTACATCGTCCCGTTCTAAGACAGCAAAGAAGAAGTAGACATCGATCAAATTTTTGCATTTTTGCAAAGTAACGAATGAAATTTCAATAAAAAGACGTTCAGCTGAATTTTTTTTAGATTTTTCGTATTGAGCTTCCATTCAGCATGACTCAATTTGTATTACACAAGTAATTCTGGCAAACACATGTTCTTTCTTAATCATTTTTTTATCAATATAAAAAGACGATTTCTGTTTATTTTTAAACTGAATGAGTTATTGCAATATTTACTGGACTTTAAATGACATCAGGTACTGTGAATATTGCGAAGATTGTTGTTTTGAAAAGAAGTTAATTATATCCATGATCTCAATACGATATAAAAATTCACTGACTCTGTCTTTCAGCAATACGATTTCAACGTAGACGTGACGGAACAGTACAGAAAAGACATTTACTGATATCAGTGGTGTGATCATCTCTTACTCTTTTCACTATTAATTTTTATAATTTTCGTTTTCTGTTCGTGATCGACCGCTACAATGGATTCAAACGTAAATTATAGCTATACTGGTAGGAATATATTTGATTTTTTTTTTCATTTTATATTTTTCCAATTTTTTTTGTGTATTTTCTCTTTTTTTTCAGTTACTACAACAAAGTCCAAAAAAGGTACCACCACCACCACTAGTATATCTTACTCTCGAACCTCAAATTCATTGGCTTCTGAAGAGCACGAGAATCGAACAGAAAAAATTGTAGAGATCGAAAAATCAGATAAAAATAAACGTAAAAATAAAAAAAATAAAGAACGTAAAAAGGAGCACAAGGAGAAAGAGCATAAAATTCCCGTTTCAACGATGGAAACTGTTTCAGACCCAATGGTTTCAGATGAAAAGCAACAAAATGAAACTCGAAAATCAACTGATGAAAAAAGTGATGGCAAGGAACATTTGGAAATCCAAACATCTGAATAGTTAGTTACTCTCAGTAAATTCTTAACACAATTCTTATCAGTAATTTAAACGAAGTATGTGAATTCAGATGAAATACGACGTAAATAAAGAGATTTTACTTTGTATTGCAATAAATGACAAAAATAGCAGCAACGACATTGTATTTCTTGCAAAATGGTATAGCAAAATGATTGAACAGAGCAGAAACAATTTGTTTATCATAAATGGAAACTACGATTATTTGGGGGAAGGATGTAACCGAACTCCATTTACATAGGAACACATTTATTTACAAAAAATTATTTTATTTTTTTCGAATTTAGTGGTAAATCTATATGTATCTTATCATCAATGTTTTTAGCATTCATTCACATCAGTGCCATGATCAATAAATAAATTCTTCGTCGTCTAAAAAGTGAATATTAAAATCGGTTTAAGCTTGATTATTCTGATGAAAGTGACTTTATTAATTTTCTATAAGTTTTCGAACATTTTCTTCTTTTCATTTATGAATTCAATAAATTTGACTTTCTTTTTTTTTTTTCAACAACAAGATATGCGCCTAATTGTAATTATGAGTCTAAAATATGACGCGTTCCACAGAATATTTGAATTAGATTTCTTATGACTGAAAGAAAACCAGATAAACCCTTTCATACTCAAGGTATCCTACCTTCTCTTCCACTAGCTGGTCATTTGAAGAGCGTATGTCATACGCCGTATGTTATTCAGTTGTTTATTTATTTAAAAAAAATTGCACGAAAAGATTTTTGTTTATAGCGGTTTCAAAACAAACGACAACGATTTTTGCATTTTGAATATTTTTAAAATTTAAATATATTCACGCTAAATTATTGACAATTCGGCACGAAATTCCATTGATCCGGTTAAGATTGAAAAAAAATCAAGATCAATGGTCATCATTCACGCATACATTTTTCTACTCCAAAAAAAGACAAGACGCACACAAAACATTCTAATAATAATGTGCATAAATAAAATTATTCACCGAAAAAAAAGATTGCTTCACAGAAGATTTAACAAACTTAGTAATTCAAATAAAATATGTTTCGTTTAAACTTTCTTGCTCTAATGATGATACCAATGGCATATATTTTTGCTTCTCGAGTTAAAAATAGCAAATATGACTGAATTAACACTATCTGATGTACAACCGTTCAAGGAAAAAAAACTAAGATCAAAAAGGTCATTGCCGTTAAGACTGATGATGACCGAATTTAGAAAGCGAATGAAACCAATTTGACGACTTTATCACAAATTATGCTGCTTATAATACTCGTAACTTCCATTCGCATCAGTGCGTCGTGAACACTGCTATATGTAGCTTTGTTTTGTGATCTTAGTCAAAATGATGAATATTTTGTATATTTTGTCGTTTTGCCATTTGATTTTAACGGTGTATGGAGATGGCAATAGTTCATCTATAGAAAAGAATCAAATCAAAAATTTCACCGAATTTCTGGAGAATAGTCTAAATAAAACAGTTTTGGAATATACCTTGAAATCTTTAACGAAGCCCGGTGAAAATTTTGGTGCTGTATTACGATCCGTTGTTGTAAAAGTAGCCGATGAAGAAAATGATTCTGACGAAGTGAGTTTCACCGATTCAACTAAAACTTTTTATAAAATGCTATCTATTTTCTTAAAACACAGAACGACATTTTCAACGTTGTCATCAAAACACCGGTTACGAATCCTATTTTGGCTGAAATTTTCACAGCAATGAAACGACAACAACAATAACACATATTTTTACTGTCAAAATTTTGATGTCAAAATGGTGTCGACATTGGTGACGGTATTTTGAAACAGACTGTGTAATCCATATTCATCGTATATGATCCTATGTAAAGTTCTATACTTGATCTAGTTCACATTGATGGTTCAAATCGTTTATGTCCACTAGCGTGGACATGGACTGTGTGTTTCTTCTGTTACATGTACGTTGTAATGGATAAGTATAATAACATGGCGTCGTTCAAATAAATTTTAAAATCCGTCCACTCGTGTCGACACCATCTAGCACGGTAGTAGGGATTTCATTGCTGTGGAAATTTTCAAACCAGCAGTACATTTGTACATTTGAAGTTCGCTTTTACACAGATATAATTCCAGCTTTTGAACAGTTTGAAGAGATTGCAAATGTCCCGCTGGAAGAGAGATTGGACGCGTTCATGCCATGCCTTGGATCGAGCTACTTTGCTCAGGCTAAAAAAATATATTCTGAAACTTTGTAGAAATTTCAATGCAAAAATGGGGTACACATATTTTGAATTATTTATACGTCAATACACAATATTAATTGTCCAAAAAACTTTACTGCTCTCAGAAATTAGGATTCGGTAGTTATTAAATTAGTACTTCCCGACCAGTTCAATAACTTTCGGGAAATAAGTTCCTTTTTATTCGAAATATGCTACGATTAAAAGTATGTAATTTTTAATCAAATAGTTCTGAGGCTATCGATACAAATCAGTCGGTGACAAGAGAAGCATATGGCAATGACACAGATGGCAATCATACATCCGTATGAATTCAAACATTTTCGTCGGGAACATTCTCGAAACAACTAGGGGCCCATTGAATGTTTTGTTTTGAACGAATCGATGGCTTAAAAACTGTTTTTAGGATTCTATTGCTTTTTTTTACAAAAATCGAGTTTTTTTTGTTTGGAAAATATGATGAAACATCTAATCCAATAAAAATGTAGCAATAAAGTTGTAAAATTGAGATAAATATCCCAAAAGTCGATTTCACTGCGAATAATGAGCTCGTCACGATAAATTGACGTGAACATTTTCTTGCAAAATCGAAATTTCAAGCTTTAAAATGCGAATGCCTTATCACGCAGAGTGCAGTTTTTATTTTATCTCATTGTTCTACAATTAACATCCGTAGACATAAACAAAGTTGTTCCACTAGTAGCATCATCACAAGTCGCTATTATCACAAAGTGGAAATCGTAGGAGTAATAAAACACTTTCCTTTTAAATTGTAATAAAGTCAATTTTATCATTTTTACATTGTACATGAGGAAGCTTTAAAAGATAAAAAATAAATGCAATAATGCAAAATATGTTATGAATCCTACTCCTTCTTATCTTTTTGCAGTTTGCACTATTGTTGGTGTCTGACTTGGGGTGAATGAAGGTTTTTTGAAAAAAATAGTTACGATAAAAAATTGAAGGCCTTTGTCTGCATATTAAATGCGTTTTGTTCGTTGCTGATAACGCCATACGGAATGGAATCCAATATTCATATAAGTACGGTTCACGCCCAACTGTTACAATTCATTTATCCGTTACCATACGACAGTATACATAGTGGCAGAGAGCAATTAAAATTTATCAAAGTCAGTTATTCGCATTGAGAAGGATAATTTGAAAATGAAAGAATATGCAGTGTTTTAATAAGTTTGATTTTTTTTTTTTTTTCGATTTCTGTGCATTTAGATGTCATTCAAAGTGGAAGCAGTTCAATCACCAAAGACGATCATCAGCACTAGATGTCATTGGGATGAGCAAATGCAGAGTGTGTTTTACAATGACGTTGAAGGTGTAATTTTGCGTTATGATTTCAAGGAGAATAAGGTATATTCAGCCACGGTCGATGGTGAATCTGCAATTGCTTTCGTAATTCCCATTGCGAACCCGAAAAAACCGGGTCCAACTGATGAATTTGCAGTTGGATTCGGTCGACGGGTCGCAGTCGTGCAGTGGGATGGTCGATCGTCAAAGGCAACAATTAAATCCATCGTTTTTGAAGTTGAAAGCGAGAAAAAGGATAACTTATTTAACGCGGTCAAAGCAGATCCCACGGGAAGATTCATAGGGGGAACAATGCGATCAATTGAAGTAAGTGAATGTTCGATTTATGTTATAATGGTTTTTGTTGTTGAAAAATGAGGAGAATTTGGTATTTTCATAGAGAATACTTTTGACTGCTGTGAAAAGTATTCGTGTCAACGGGTTTTTTCAAACAATTTCCCGTGTTTTGTGTGGAGAGAAATTGAAATTAATAAATATGCGATTTTTTTCATTTCTATGCTGCTCTTCAAAAAGGTTGAGGATATTTTCATCCCGAATAAATTGGTGCCGGATGGTGCTTTGTATAAATATGTCAAAGGTGAGGGCGTCTACGAACTGGCAAAGAATGTTTACATATCGAATGGTTTGGCATGGAATGAAAAGGAGAAGAAATTTTTTTATATCGATTCCGGTAAATTTGATGTGAAAGAGTATGACTGGGATCCAGCAACTGGTGATATTTGTGAGTGATTTTAATAAATATTTCTTTGGGAGCATTTTGAGCATTCAATAGCTTAGTTATTTTTTTGCTCTGAAAGATCCAATTGACAATAGTGACAGTCAAAATGGCAATTACAAAAAAAATTAAATTCTTTCAGCCAATGAACGTGTTGTGATTGACTTCAGTATAAATGGTAAGAATCCAGGATTTCTTCCCGATGGGCTTACAATCGATACGGATGGCAATTTATATGTAACTGCCTTCATGGGATCAAAAGTGTTCAAAGTCGATCCAAAGTAATTAAACTTTTGTTTTAATTTGTTTTTGAAAATAACTTTTATTTCATTCATGCATGGGTGTGTTTTTTGTGCTATTGTTTACGTTTAAATTTTTATTTCTTTTTACATTTTCAAAACTCTAGTTTAATATTTTTCTAAATTCTACTTTGGATACACACATTGTACTTTGAAATTGGAAGTAAAAAACGTCGAATTAAAGTAAAATCTTTGCTTCCAATTTCAAAATTTAAATGCACACAATTTTTCATCTCCAAACTAAATACTTTTTTTTTATTTTTCTACCTTATTCCCTTTGTTTTACACCTTTTGGTTTTTATTCATATATTAAATAGAGCTGGCAAAGTATTGTTCGAAATTCCGATACCGGCTCAAAAAGTGACTGCAGTGGCGTTTGGTGGTCCAAATTTGGATATTTTGTACGTGACAACTGGTGGAAAAGATGACACCAATGAAAATGCTGGTTGTCTATTCAAAGTAACTGGTTTGGGTGCTAAAGGATTTAAAGGCGTTAGAATTCACATTTAAAAACTGTAAAAACTAATCTGAAGCTGTATTTTGAAAAGTTGACAATTTTTAATTCAAAATGTTGGAAATTTAAAATGTTTAGATGCAAAAATGTAGAAAAAAAAAGTTTAGTCTGTTTACCTTTTAAAACGATTTTTAGGATTTGTTAACCGTATTTACAAATACAGTTTTTTTATTCATTTCTGCTTTAATTTTTGGAAAAATATCAATAGTGCAAAGTACATAGCTTAACCCTCTAGTGCATAGCCCTGCCTTTAGGCAGGGTGTATAAATTATTGTCTAAAATATATAATAAAAAACAAATGATTCTATTTACGAATTGAAATATTTTCAGCAGGGTTCAGGCTTTCATTTGCCGGTCATTTGACAAGTGAAAATAAAGCGGTTATTTAATCATAAACTCAGATGTATGTAGCAGTGTTTCGAATTTTACAATGCCAATTCATTCAATTATAATTACCATTAGTTAATGTAAATTGAAATTTTCAATTTATATTTTTTCAATTCATTGAATTGAATTTTCAATTACCATTTACATTCAAATTGATAAATGAATTGACATTTATTTCAATTGCGTGAAGTTGCAGAGATTGATGCCTTATGCGGAATTTGTGCATAGCTAATGTTAAAAGTGAGGTTAATATTTGAATGCGCACATTCAACAATAACGGTTGCTGTGTCAATAAGTTTAAAAGAAATCGCAGCAATGAAAACAGTTTCAAATTTTAATTTTTTTAATTTGTATATTAATATTAAATTTTAAATATATATACATTTTAATTTACATTCAAAATGTTATTATAAATGAATTGACGGTAAAAAATTGAAAACAATCGAGAGTAGTAATATGGGAGCCAACTAGAATCTCTGCAACTTCACGCAATTGAAATGAATTTCAATTCATTTCTCAATTTGAATGTAAATGGTAATTGAAAATTCAATTTAATGAATTGAAAAAAATAAATTGAAAATTTCAATTTACATTAACTAATGGTAATTGATTTTCAAATAAATGAATTGAAAAAACTAATCATTATTTCAAACTCTGGTATGTAGGAATTTGACAAGAAAAATTATCTCTCTCTTCGTTTATAGCAATTTTATAGCAGTTTAAACAATGGTTTCGATTGTTCTCCAATTTTGTCAATAGCATTTTTTGAGTAAACTATACAATTTTTTGAATTTCGATTATTTTTTCAAGGAATTTTAAACCAAAATAATCATAGAAAAATAGTTCTCATGTCGAAAAAAAATTAATGCATTAGAGGGTTAATAATAAAGGTTCTCTTTTTGCGATATTTAACATTTGTCTTCATGGTTTTTAGCATTAAATACGATAGAAATCTAGTTTATAGATCATGCCTCTAGCCGAAAGTAGATCATTTCCCAAAAACGTATCACGATGAAATTGTACGATGACGCACATTAATATGCCCCAAAATCGCCTCTACTCGTGTTTTTTACATGAAATATGCAAAGAAAACATGTTTTGGGGTGACTTTAATTTTTTGGCCTAATACAATACCTTTCCTACACTAGGTGTGCGGAAAAGTAAAAGATATTATATAATTGTACACAAATTTTTATTTTTGATTGACAATTTATTTTATTCGAAAAAAATGTTTTAAGTATTTTAAAATGAAATAAAACAATAATTATTTACAAAATGCAACGTTTTAAAAATAATAAAAAATAAATTTTCTTGTAATGAATTAAGTATGAACCGAGGTCTTCATTCAATTAATATTCGGCTACTATTTTATGTTTTTCAGATGCGTCATTGGCGGTAGTACCATTCATGGTTATTTATAGCATTAAGTACGATAGAAATTTAGTCTACAAATTAATCCTCTAGAACAATGAACATCATTTTCCAAGAATGTATCACGATGAAATTGTACGCTGAAATTGGAATCTATTTGAACTTGTGTTTTCAACAATGAACTGGATGAGCAATTTTCAGGTGGAGTTTGTTTCATTCTAATCTCATACATAAATTTCGGGCTGATCAGAATTGGCTGGGGTAAAGACACGTTCACTTGCTCTGAACTTATATTTGTTTTTCCACTCCACAAAACAACTTCCTCATTAATGGATTGATCAGATGTACTTGGAATCCGAACAATTGTTATTTCACTTGGAACTACCTCTGTTAATATTTTATATGTGTTATTACTATAACTGCATAAACGACTAGATCTAAATCCGTTAAAAAAAACTGTTTCATTGACGGAGAATGTGGTTGTTTCTAAACTTTTTACAAAATAGGGGCTTATGGAATGTGTTTGAGAAGCAAGTCGAATGCACCAAATATTTTTATAGCCTTCAAAAAAGTTAACGTCACAACGTTTCTCTCGTGTTCCATTGAATAACTTTGATTGAAATGCCTTATCGCCTATCATCTGAATGATTTCCGTTTGTTCAACAAATGAAAATGTGTTTCCATGCAGCGGAATGAGAGTGGCAAACTCGCTGATGGTCATCGATCCAAAACGAATTTTATAAAATAAGTCACCGAGTTCAGACTGTACTATATCTCTAGTTAAGTTCTCTTCTTTACTTTTATTCTTCACCCAAGACATGCACGCCTCAAATAGTTCAACTTCGGAGCACTTCAAACCTTTCATTTCCATCAGTTCCGCCAATGTCTTTTTACTGCATTGCAAAAATCCTGGCCTCTTTAAGAAATCTCGAGCATCGACACTGATCATTGCTTCGCAAAATTTCTTGAGACTTTCATCCTCAAGAAAAACAGCCAATTCATACCTCAAAATCATATTTTCACTGGTCATTGTTGCCTTCAAGAATTTTCTGCATAAATTCTTGCACTCGGTGACATTGTATTTATTGCTGAGATTCATGATTGCATCTACATTTTCTATGGTCAAATTCACCGTTCCAAAGTAGAAGAAACGAAGGAATTCTTTAAAATCCGCAACATCTGCATCGACGATTTTCACTTCATTTTTCTCCTTCCATGATTCGTTGAACATTGTGTGAAAAACGTCACTGTGTGCAGCAAGGAGAATTTTATGGACCGGAACTCGTCCAACTTCTTCATCGTTCACCTCGAAGACAATTTGAACATCAGAAAATTCCTTGTCAAGGTAGAACTTCTTTCCGAGTTCAGAAGATCCGACAGGACTTGCCACATTGGTTGTTGCTACTTTGGACATTGACATTTTTTTTATTGCTTTGGGGGTTTGATAAACTGATGTGTGATGAATATCGATCCAGGTATGGGGGAAAAGTGTTCTTTTATTGATTAATTTAAGAAAAACTAAATAGCAGGATTTTTTGAAAATAAAATCCCTTTTGGATTTTCAAGCCTTATTAGTTTAAACTTACGATTTTCTGAAAATTTGTAGGCACAATTTGAATGTTTTCTCACCAAATAATTTAAAAAAAAAAAATGAAAATTGATGAAAATTTAAAAAAAATTCTTCAAAATATAACTTGATGAAAAGCAGATAAAATGTAAAAATAAAAATTTGTATGAAAACACCAACTAGGTCGACAGACGGAATGCGAATGGTAATGAACCAATGAAGATGTCTTCTATGCGTCTGTTGTTAATTAGTAAAGCGGTTTTGTTACCGGTTGAACCGTTGTTGTCAAATGAGTGCTTGTTATGACTGAGGAAAATGTCAAATTGTTTCCATTGAAAAGTAATTAAGACGAATAGTTTTGAACATGACCACGAGAGTGATCAAGTGCCTGGTATTTTCAAGTTTTCTTTCTTATTTTCAAAGATAAATTGACTTTTTTTCTGAATTTTGTTATACCATACGACAAAGATCCATTCATTTCTATTGATTTGTACTTTCCATTCATTTCTATTGAAAATTCATTTTCTTTCCACCTTGGATAGCATCTGCAAACTCATTACTGGGAGTAGTCATCAATCGGTACAAAAAAGGGTAATGATTTTCCCGAATTGATTGGTGTTGCTTCCGTAAAATATGCATTTCCATCGATCCAAACTAAATATAACCTTCAATAACGCTATTTACCTTCTTCATTAAATTCAAAAAAAGTAAATCACAAAAATATTTTGATAAAAAATATTATTTTATTCCAAATTCATTGTTTCTTTGAGTTACACAATTTTTTATTGGAGAAAAAAATAATAAACAACAAACAATAGAACAACATCCGAATGAATGTAAACAGTATTTCGATTTTTGAAAAAAAATCATTTTAAAAAAATTCAATTTTTGGAATCTTTATCTTCAATAATCTTACGATAGTAAATCTTTTAATGATGAAGAAAAACATCAAGTCAAATGCCTTTCCGTTTGAGTGTGATTGGGCTGATGATACGTTTTGGAATGTTCCATTCACCGTCGATTTGCTCAAAAAACGTTCCATCAACCCAAACATTGTGATTGAACGAATTGAGGTCGTTCCAATACAATTGAAGCGTTGTTAGTGACTGGCACATTTGCATAAACTGTACGATGCAATCGGTGGTGATTCTGGTGACATCGATTGCCAATGTGATGAGATTGGGCAGTTCTTTGGCGATTCGTAGTAAATCTTGATTGTTTGGTCGATCCATGAACAAACCATCTTCGTTGAACGGTAGCACCATTAATTTGGTCAATTTTTTGTTGTATCCAATGAATTCCAACCATGTGTTATTCACAATCGGCATATTGATCAATTCCATCTCCATCAGTTGATCGAAAGCAAATGGTAGAACGCGTGCACCAGTGAACGCATTGAATGTGAAATTCAGTGTCAAATTTTTGACGGCTTTGAATGTGATGACTTCGTTGCCATTTGCAAAACTTTTTGCTTCCCAGCACATTTGTAATCTTTCCAGTTGCGGTAAAATGTCATTGACCTGGCGATAGAAATCGAGTTCATTGCCATCGGCTGCCAGTCCAATGTCCAAACATTGAATAGTCGGATTCAATCGTAGAATGGCGAGTATTTGTGCCTCCGTCAAATCGGCTGGACCACGCCAACTCCCAGCTGAAAAAAGCACAATTTTCGGATATTCGGCGATGATAGTATTCGGGTCGGAGTATGAGTTATCATACAGACTGAGGCTTGACAGGGCCGGAAACCATTTGTTCAATTTTGATGCGTTTTCATTCAAATGGCAACGGTTGAGAGAGAGTTTTTCAACATTTTGAAATGGCTGCTCAATGCTACCAAATACACTCAATTTTGATGACTCGTATCGACAATCTCCCAATGAAAGTTCAACCAATGACACCAAACAGTCATTCCGTAGAATGGGTTCGACTGCCGTGTACATCGTGCTCTGCACTTCAATATTCAACTTTGACAATTGAGCACCGAACTTGTGGAGGAACGACTTGTAGGTCGACGCTTGTTTCACACTGAATCCAAGATATTCGTCTTCGATGAGGTGAGTTATGCCATCGCCCGTGAATTTAATTTCGTTCTTACCGTACTTTCGACGAAAAACCATGGCGGCTGCACTATCGAGTTGATCACTTGCCATTGCCAGACAGAACAAGTCTTTGAATTTCAGATGCCCGAACACCAACTCCAAACAATCGTTATTGAGTTGGTGTATTTTTGTGTCGCTTTTGGCTACTTCAACATTTTCCAGTTTTTGACGTTTTACGGGTGGACCGTCATCATCGTCGCATTTTCGAACCAATCGCGAGCAATGGTCCGACATTTTCTGTGGAAAGACAATAGATTTAATTCTCTTTTGCATACGACACAAATGATCTGGTTTTTGGTTAACTGAACCACGATTGTTGTTGGTGAAACTAACTTGTCAAACTAATTTGGTCTTTATTCAGATCGATTTAGATGATAAATGTTGGGTAAACTATTTTGGTTACCGCAAATCGTGTGTTTTACCTAGTGAACGTGAATTTTCTTCGAATTTCTTCTTGAAATTTCTTTTTTAATCGAATCAGCTCAAGTTAGACAATGAAAAACTGAAAAAATACTATGAGGTACATACGATTTCAATGGGATCTAGTGCAGAAAATTAGGTGGTGAAATACACCTTCGTTCGGGAGTATCTTCAAACGAATGATAGCAGCAGCCGCAATTGTGTTCTTAATTTTTGGTTTGGTGCATCTCTCTTATTAGGTTTTACTAAAACAAAACTCATGAAAATGTACGGTGATTTGTTCGCTGTTTGACTTTATCTAGGAATGAATTGTTGACAACAATTGTTGAATATACCGGATGAGTGTCACGCAGATGTTACGTCAAAACAGCACAATATTTCGTGACAAATCAACTCTTCCGTGAGTCGTGACATGCATTTATAACCTCGAAAAGAGCAAAATGTCATTTTAATTCAAATTTTGTGGGAACGTTTTCTATGTCTTGTGCTTGAACTCAATTGAATAAACATCAAACAAATTTTGAATTAAACGGCAGTCAATAAAGCGAACACATTCAAATGATTTTGATTTCATTATTTATTTACAAATCAATAAAATAACAGCCAGAAATGTCAGGGTCTTGTTCAGAATTAAAAGTATGTAATAGAAATAGCGACAGTATCTGTTGGAAAAACTCTGAGAAATTTTGTGGAAAAAAAAATGAAAATGATAGATAGTTGTGTACAAATTCTTTTGTTTTGATTGACAATTTATTGTATTCGAAAGAAAATGTTTTAATTGGAACGATTTATAAAATAAAGTAAATGAAGAATGATTTAGCAAATACAATGATTCAAAAATACAATTAAAATCTTGTTTAGGGTTGTCACTATTGTCATTCTTAATTGTTTTTGGCATTAAAAGTGATAGAAATTTAGTCTACAGATTAAGCCTCTAGCACAAAGTACATCTCCTTCCAAGAATGTATCTTGATGAAATTGTACGCTAAAATCGGAATCTATTTGAACTTTTGATTTCAACAATGCACTGGAACAGAATTTTTCTGGTGGGGTTTGCTTCATTCGAATCTCATATATAAATTCCGGTCTGATCAGAATTGGCTCGGGTAAACACACTTTCACATGTGTTGATTTTAGATTTGTTTTTCCACACCACAAATCAACCCTGCGATGCAACGAAATTAGATATCGACAAATTATTATTTCACTGGGAACTACTTCTGTTGAATCACAATATTTGTTATCACGATAATCAGATAAATGACTACATGTAAATCCGCTTAAAAAAACTGTTTCATTGACGGAGAATGTGGTTGTTTCTAAACTCTTTACAAAATATGGTTTTAATGAACCATTTTGAGAAGCAAGTCGATGGATAATCGTTTCATACCCAAAAAATAACTTAACGTCACAACGTTTCTCTCGTATTCCATTGAATAACTTCGATTGAAATTCTTTATCGCCTATCAACTGAATGATTTCCGTTTGTTCAACAAATGAAAATGTGTTTCCATGCAGCGGAATGAGAGTGGCAAACTCGCTGATGGTCATCGATCCAAAACGAATTTTATAAAATAAATTACCAAGTTCAGACTGTACTATTTCTCTAGTTAAGTTCTCTTCTTTACTTTTATTCTTCACCCAAGACATGCACGCCTCAAATAGTTCAACTTCGGAGCACCTCAAACTTTTCATTTCTACCAGTTCCGCCAACGTGTTTTTATTGCATTGCAAAAATTCTGGATTTTTAAACAAACCTCGAGGATCGACACTGATCATTACTTCGCAAAATTTCTTGAGATTTTCATCCTCAAGAAAAATGGCTAATTCATACCTTAAAATGACATTTTCACTGGTCATTGTTGCCTTCAAGAATTCTCTGCACAAATTCTTACACTCGGTGACATTGTATTTATTGCTGAGATTCATGATTGCATCTAC
>NW_022199549.1:0-2344 GCF_009176525.2 Contarinia nasturtii | reverse complement strand
AAAGATGAGCCGGATATATTTTTTATCCAAATGGAGGCCCAATTCACAAATGGTAATATCACGCGTGACAATGCAAAGTACAATCATGTGATAGCTTCTCTTGACCCTAAGTATTTGGCGACTGTTTCCGATTTAGTGCGCAATCCGCCCGATACAAATAAATACGAATCATTGAAAACTCGTTTAATTAGTGAATTTACCGCGTCTGACCAAAGGAAATTGCGCGTTTTGCTGACGGAAATTGAACTTGGTGATGACAAACCATCACAATTATTGCGCAAAATGAGAGAATTAGCCAAAAACTCGCTGAAAGACGACGCATTAAGATCATTATGGATTGATCGTTTGCCTGAATCGGTCAGGGCAGTGGTAGCAATTTCCAACGATGATCTCAATACCTGCGCGACTCTAGCAGACAAAATTGTCGAATTGACAGCACCCAAACAGGTTTGCGAAATTAAATCCTCTCTTCCAAGCACCCCCAGTTTGTCGCCTATTGCACTCTTGACAGCAAAAATTGAGGAACTAACAAAGAATTTCGAAAAATTCCAATCACCGCACGGAAGGAATCATTTCAAAAATTCCTCTAGCATGCGTTCACGTTCCAAATCAAAAGGTGACCGCCCCTACTGTCGTTTTCACTTTAGGTTCGGTGCAATGGCAAAAAAATGCGAGCAGCCATGCAAATACAAAAAACCAACCCCTGATTCGGGAAACTAACAGGCACCTCGTCGGCGGCAGCCCACGAGGTGAATTCAATTTTCTCACACCGCCTTTTCGTAAAAGACCAGTCAAACAAAATCGATTATCTCGTCGATACAGGGGCTGATTTTTCAGTTCTACCAAAATCATTCGCTAAAAACCCCAAAATTCCGGATTCCTATAAACTTTTTGCCGCCAATGGCACACCCATAGAAACATTCGGATTAAAACCTATCAAAGTGAATCTCGGTCTTCGAAGAGACTTCACTTGGAATTTCTTAGTAGCCAATGTATCGAAACCAATTCTCGGTGCTGATTTCTTAGAAAAATTTGATCTCCTAGTGGATGTTAAACGAAAACAATTGATTGACGCGAAAACAGGACTACGATCCAAATGCAATTCACATCTCACACAATACGAACGAGTCAGTTCTATTCATGACAAATCGAACTTCAGCGAAATAATAGGTCAATTCAAAGATCTAACACTTCCCCCTATTTTCCAACCACTCAACGATCTTTCATCTAAGAAAATCAAACATCAAATCATCACCACTGGTCAGCCAGTTTTTTCACGCGCACGTAGGCTTAACCCAGAAAAACTTAAATTGGCCAAAGCCGAATTTGAAAATATGATCAAAGCGGGTATTTGTCAACCAAGCAAAAGTCCTTGGGCAAGCCCCCTTCACATAGTTCCCAAAAAGGATGGACAGTGGCGCTTCTGCGGTGAATACAGGGGCCTAAATGCTATTACGACTCCAGATCGTTACCTCACATTCAAGATTTTGCAAATGTTTTCGCAAACAAATCAATTTTCTCAAAAATCGATCTCGTCAAAGCATACAATCAAATTCCTATTTCTGAAGAAGATCGCGAAAAAACAGCCATCATCACTCCGTTCGGACTATTTGAGTTTAATGTGATGACATTTGGCTTAAGGCTCTATTTCCTAGGACACGATTTGCGCACGATTGTAATTGTGTACGATTATTTCAAATCGCCAACCGATCTTTCATGATCGGGAATGTTTCATCTAACGCTTTTCAGATACACGTAGACGATCATAAAAAAATCGTGGACGATTGGAATCGTACACGATTACAATCGTGTTCTTAGCAAATAAGGCCTTTACGCAACGCATCTCAAACTTTTCAACGATTTATGAACAACATGTTCATCGATTTAGATTTTGTCACTGTCTATATTGACGACATTTGCATTGCTTCAGCTAATCCCGAGGAACATCGCGATCATTTAACACAGGTCTTTCAGCGACTACGCGATTTCGATATGAAAATCAATTTAGCAAAATGCCATTTTGGCCAAGAAAAAATAAATTTTCTTGGTCACACCGTTTCAAAAGACGAATCATTCCCTTGCAAGAACGCGTAGATGCTATTCTAAAATTTAACAAACCGGAAAAAGCATTCGAACTACGTCGTTTTATCGCAATGATCAATTCATACAGACGTTTCTTACCCAACGCAGCGGCAATTCAGGCCAATCTCCAAGCGTTAATAGCGGGTAACAAGAAAGGTGACAAAACACCAATTATTTGGAATGATGACGCAATAAAATCTTTCGAACAATGCAAAACAGATATGGCAAATGCAGCATTACTGGCCCATCCGATTCCTAATTC
>NW_022199548.1:0-4226 GCF_009176525.2 Contarinia nasturtii | reverse complement strand
TTGACTTTTTGGTCAATTGATTCAGAGGTTGCGCCAATATCGCGAAATCTTTAATAAATTTTCGATAATAATTGGCGAATGCTACAAACCTTTTGACTGAATCTTTGTCATCCGGTTCCGGGTAGTCATTGAGTGCCTGTAGTTTTGCACTGTCGGGTAAGATGCCATTTGCTGTGCATTTGTGTCCCAGAAAAATTACTTCGTTTTGGAAAAATGCGCATTTGTATGGGTTTAATTTCAAATTGTGCTTTCGTATTGTTTCGAATACGGTTCGTAGATTTTTCATATGGTGGGCTTCTGAGCAACCGACCACTATGATATCGTCAATATAGAGAAAAGCCGTTCCAGCTGGTATACCGCTGAAGGCTATTGCCATCATTCTGGAGAATGAATTTGGACTCACATTTAAACCGAAAGGAACCACTTTCCATCTGAAGCTTCCTTCAGTTGTTGAAAAGCTTGTTATGTCACGTGAATTTTCATCGATTGGAATTTGATGAAATCCGGAAAATAGGTCAATAATACTAAAAAACTTAGCACGTCCCAGACTGTCTAGAATATCCTCTATGCGTGGTAAGGGGTATTTGTCAGCGACCAACTTCCTGTTGACCAGTCTGTAGTCGATACAAAGTCGATATTTTTTGTTTTTAGTACTACCTTTCTTCGGTACTAAAAGAATAGGACTATTATATTCTGATGAGCTTGGCTCGATCAGATCATTTTTGGCTAAATTTTTCACTTGGCGATCTATTTCCTCTCTTTGACTGTATGGTAGTCTATAGTTTTTGACATAAACAGGTGAATCATCCTTTACGCGGAATTTTTGTGTGTAAAAGTTGTTCACCGTCATTTTATCACTTTCGAGAGTAAAAATGTCATTAAATTCGCTGCATAATGAGTTTATTTTATCTTGATATTGATCAGGAGTGTTTTTTGAAATTTCGTCAATTATTTGTTTTGTGCGTTCTTTTTTCTTGTTTACTTCATCGATGGAATAAACATCGAAGTTATCCAAACTTTCTGAATGAATTTTGCCCAATTTTAGAATTTGCACCTGAGATGTTGTATTAATTATTCTAACAATTGGATTTGAAGAGTGTACTATTGTTCGCGCCACCAGAACTCCCTCTTTCAACTCGAGTGCATTGACAAATCGATGGCCTTTGGCACACGTTTTTAGTTTGATTCTACGTGCGACTTGACATCTGGCGGGGATGACGAAAGTGTCTGAGTCTGGTCCATCTTGTAATGGAATGTGCACAGTTTTATTGTTACATGGGAATGAGAGTGTCATATTTTCGTAAGAGATATTGCATTGATTTTGCTTGAGAAAATCTTTGCCCAAAATTCCATCCGCACCAATGTTGAAATCATTTGGTACTACGTGTAGTTTTTGTTCTATTGAATTTTCTTCGTGGAGTAGGTCTGTGTAGATGGTACCCAGGGATTCTGTGATACCATTTGTCACACCCCTTATGTCAATGATTTCGCTTGAATCGATGTCAGATAAGTCAGTCAAGCATTCGATCTTGATGACTGAAATATCTGCTTGTGTATCGATAAGGAAAATGCATTGTTTTTTGGCTATAGTTGTGTATATGATTATGTATTCAGAAAAATTTGGATTTATTGAATAAATTGTTTTTGTTAGATGTTGTCGGCTTCGCCCAGGGTGCGCTGAGCTGCCCCGACATTTTCCACTACGCGCACACCTTGTTGACCACGCTGATTACCACGGCCTCGGCCGCGATAACCGTTGCTTTGGCCGTTTCCATTGCCATTTCCGCCAAAATTGCGGTTTTGGTTGGAATTCCAATTGCGGTTTGAGTTTCCGCCGTTGGATCTGTGCCCTTGGAAGTTATTTTGTCTCTGTTGTCTGTTATTATTGTTATTATAATTGTTTGTCTTGTTGTTGGTGTGTCTGTTATGATTGCGGTTATTCGAAAATTTCCGCATGGCAAAGATCTGGGCTTCTTGCTTCGTTGTGTTTGTTTCAACTATGTATTTTGCGATTACTTCTTTTGGTGATTTGAAGTGACCGCCTCCCAGAATGGAGCGTACCACCGAATTGTTGGTGTTAGCTCGACAGAGTTCAATAGTCTTTTCTGTGATAACCTCCTCTGCCTTTGCCAGGGGGATACCCTCCATCACCAATGCGCGTCTAAGATCGTTAGAAAGCTCTTCAGCTTTTTTCGCGTATTCAAGGAGGTTTCCTTTTTCGACACGAAGGGCCATCATATTGCCCTCCACCACCTTACTACCTTCAGGGTGGATTTTATCTTTTTAAGTGTCAACAATAATGTCAATGGATGTTGCATTGGGCGGTACTACTTCAGCCGCGTAGCCCTCCAGTTTAGACAAAACAAATTTTGTCAAAACTCTGAGGAGGCTGACATTTTCTTCCGCCATTTCTTTCATTAAATCAATAGATGCTAAAAATGGTTGTAGCTTCAGCGGGTCACCATTGTAAGAATGCCGAATATTGGCTGCAATTAGTGACATGTAAGCGACCTTTTCCATGACCATGTTGTTATGAGTTATTTGTTGTGGTTGTTGATTTGAAATTGAATTATGATTTACTGTTGGTGTAGTTGAGCTACTCCTCGAGGGTTGTGTGTCAGAATTCGAATTATTTGTTACCGTTGAGGTATCTGAGTTACTCCCTGAGGGTTGTGTATTTGGATTCGAATTATTCTCCGTATCAGAGAAATCAATGTCATGAGAATGTGAGATATTTAGCGCGTCCTCCTTTGAAATTGATTTTATTGAGGCTTGATCAATTTCATCAAATGGTGGTGGTAAGTTTTCACAAGTTACCCCCAATATTGCTAAACGAGCGATGAATTTGTCTTCGTAAGTCAATAATGCGTCTGTAAAACGAGTTTGGTCTGTTTGTTGTAAATTTTTAAAATTGTTTTTAATATAGACTTTTAAATTGTTGAACGATATCAAAAATTCTGTAATAGTATTTTCTTTCCAAGGATCGCTTGGGATTTGTCTTGATTTGTAATTGTAAATTTTCTTTGCTATATCGTTGAATGTTTTCTTTATTTGGTCGTATTGTGTCTGGTTGAATGTCATTTGGATTTATTAAAAAAAAAAAAAAAAAAATGAAATAAATGTTTATTTTTAAATGTAAAATTATGTATGGAAATTGAAAGAAAATTATTAAAAAAAAAAAAAAAAATAATTGAATGTAATTGCTTATAGTTGTACGAAAATATTGGGAAAATGAAGAAAGATATAAGTAATTGAAAGTAAAAATGAATGTAGAACTTGAAATTAATTCGTATATAAATTGTAAATTGTAAAATAAATGCTTAAAATTCGTAGATATACCCCTGTAGGATATTTGATTTAAATTCGTTGATATTTTATTTTTATTTGAATTCAAAAATAATTTTATTGCTTTTTATTTATTAAATTCGCTGATAAATTCCATTTATAAAAATAAAAAAAAAATAAAAAAAAAAATAATTTGAATAATAAAAAATATTTGTTTAAAATTAAGTAAATTCATTGATAAAATTTGCTTTAAATTCGTTGTTATTTTCTTCTTAATTGTATCGTTCGAATATTTGATTAAATGAAAAAATGTTTTAAATGAATTATTGATTCGATAAAATTATTGAAAAAATGAAAGTTTTGAGAAAAGATAAAAAAAAATGATTGAAATTAAAATTTATAAACTTTTCTTAAGTGTCAAATTGTCAAATGGGTGATTGTTGTTGTAATGAAAAATATTTCATTTAATTTATTTTTATTTGTTTGAAATATAAAATTTGAAATTGTCGTTGCAACTTATAACTATTTTTTTTTTTCAACACATCACTTCCATAAGAAAAAATTTATTTGCAACTTAGCATTTTGTTGGAATGTTATTTCAATGTCGACGATTTTTATTCGAACGGTAAAATTTTCTCACGTTTTGATTTGCGCGTTGCGGTGTTCGTCCGTTTCTCATTTCCCTTCGCATATGTATTCTATACCTTTGGTCTTGTTCGTTATATGAGTTTTGATGACACTGGATTATTATTTGCATGATGTCCATTATTAAGTCCGAAATACGACGCACGTTTTCGTAAGTTAATATAATTCCATTTATTCGGTTGGCCATTTTTGTAATTTGATATGTTAAAAGTGTGGGAATGGAATGTGTTAATTTTATTTCGTTCACGATTAAAATCAAATTTATTTGCCACTGATTTCAAAATTTCACAAAAAAA
>NW_022199547.1:0-9431 GCF_009176525.2 Contarinia nasturtii | reverse complement strand
ACTCACCATGCCACCGATATCCGTGGATCTAAATAATTTAATTTTGACGTTCCCAATGCAATTGTTTTATTCTCATCTCGGTCAGTCTCTTGTAATTCCAACTTTTTCAGCTGCTCCTTTAGTTTTTCCAATTGCTTTTTCTTTTTGTCGGCAATCACCTTCTCTTTGACAGAGCCTCGTTTGGCTGCTTTTACACAATCCTAATTAAAAAGAAAAAAATCCATTTAAAATGTTCGTCCCCAAATAAAAACGATGGCTCTAAACTTATCCAAAGACTCAATTTTACCTTGACATCGACTTCTAAATCGTCAATTTGATCACGCTTTGCCCGAATCTTTTCCTTCAAATTTTCCATACTCTTCTCATGGCCCTTGGGAACAGCACGTTGATGGTTACATAAAATAGCAACAGCCCGATTGGCACGATTGTATGCCAACAATTTTTCTGGTATCGAAGCGCTGGAATCGGTCATTTCTAACAATTGATTTTGAAGTGTCCATGATGCATTGTACGTACGGAACACTTTGGCTGTCAAACCGTCCATGAGATCGCGCAAATGCTCGTTCATGACAACAGTGTTGAGGCGATCGAATAGATCATCACCATCTTTTTTATTTTCTTTGAATAGTTCCAAATTTTTGAAAACACGTTTTTCAACTTCAACTTCGTTATAGTAACGAATGGAATCTTTACCGAGAAAATCAAATACAACAACATTCTCTTTTCCATTGAGCTCCTTATGAAGTTCAATGTGTTCGACACGCAGCGAACAACAGCCAACCGTATCGGCTTGGTCTTCGTCTTTTTCGTTACCAGCTCTCAAAGCTAATTTATCGATGAAATACAATGCAACAGCGCGCTGACGAATGCGCATCTCTTTCGATTTCCATTCTTCGCGATAGGTGCTGCGAATTTTTTCAATATGTTTGTGTAGACGCCTAGCCGTTTCGTATTTTTGCCAATCTTTTTCACCCTTTAATTTTGAACTTGGATTCAACATCACATATTTCACTTGACCCTGAACATTTTCGGTCCATGATGCAAGCCATGTAACGGTATTATCGTGACGCACTTCTTTCCATTTATGGCCTTTTGGTGGCACAGGAATTACACTATTTTTCGAACAATTTATCATTACGTCTTCGGGCATGATACGCCTTTTCACCAAGCCCATTTTTGGATGTTCGCCACGACCACGGAACAAGCCTGGCGGTTCAATTTTGAAATTACCAATCTTCTCTTTGTGACCATCGATTTTACAAAATCCATATTCGTTGATCAATTTTTCATTTTCCTCTTTAATTGCTAGCTTCTCTTCTTTTGTGCGATTCTTATTTCGTTCGGACAACTCTTGGAAATATGCGGCCATTTTTCGGAAATTGCAACGTTCTAATTTGGTGATTTTCTCTCTTTCCTTTGACGTCATCGATTTTCGCCAATCTTTGAAAAAATTATTATTGAAAATGTCTTTCGATGTATAATCATGTTCCAACATTCGAGCATAGAAACCGGCAATTTCTTCGGCGTCTTGCGACAATTTCATCGGTTGACCGTCATATTCGAAGGCAACATGGCCTGGCAATGGTTCATATGCAGGTGCAAATACAGGACCTTTATGTTCCAAAAATGACCACTTTGTGCCATCTTGTGGTTTCTCTTCTTCCCACCTAAAAAATCGATTAGGCAAAATTTCCTCAGTATTCTCTGCAATCCATAAAGTCTTGAGAAAAAAACATGATTTTGAACATACCATTTCCAAACCTCTTGATTTTCTTCTTCTTTCTTTTTACGGCCCTTCTTTTCGGGTGAAGCTGTTTCCGTCTTGATTTCTACTTTTACTTTCTATAGAATACACAATAACAAAAATCGATTAAAAACTATTCAAAATAAAATCGATGAAAAAGCATTACTTTTTCCTTCTTGATTTTCTTCTTTTTCGGTTTGTCATAGTCGTCTTCGTCATCGCTTGGTTCACGTTTAATTTTCTTGTCTTTTTTCTCAGTTTTAGGCTTCTTTCGAGCATTCAATGGCAAATCGTCCTCATCATCAGATATCTCACGCTTAATTTTTTTACGCTGTGCAATTGGCATGTCCTCGTCATCATATTGGTCATCAAGTGTGTCATTCACAGTGCCTTCAAAATTTACGATCCTCTGGCTATCATCATCACCTTTGACCGAGAACTGCGATTCATCGGCTCGAAACTGAGACATAGAATAATCACATGAGCTAGTCTCTGAAATTTGCGATACATTTACAAAACATTCTCGAATGCCGTTTGCTTCGATTGCACTCGTTTCGGAAAATGAAAAGTTGTTTATGTCTAATGGATCTTGTAGCTCTTCTTTGATGACAGCAATCGGCTCCGTTTTAATATGTTCCACACCATTTTCGTTAGCTTTTTTCTCTCGATCTTTATGACGATCATGGCCGCTTGATTTCGATGAATGATGTTTGTCCTTATCACGGTGCTCTCTATCCTTATCGCGGTGTTTGTCCCTTTTGAAAAAAAAAAACACATGCTACGTTAGAATTGAGCTCAATTCAATTAATTTAACAGATTAACATACTTTCCACTGCTGCTGCTTGAATGATGTTTCGACGATGAGCTTCTATGTTTGTCCTTATCTTTGTCAGATTTGTCTTTGTCGTGACGTGAGCTGCTACTAGATGAATGATGTTTGTCCCTGTTAACAAAATAATAATTTTGATTAATTCGGCGTTTGATTTAAAAAGACATTGAATGCACACATACTTGCTGCTACTGGAATGCGAGTGGCCGCTCTTCGAACTTTTATGCTCTCGATCTTTATCACGATGCTTGTCCCTATTAGTAATTACACGTATTTTAATGAGAAAAAAAATGTGCTCGATTTTTCACCACAAAAATATTTCTTACTTTCCACTGCTGCTGCTCGAGTGGGGTTTCGAAGAAGATGATGAACTCTTGTGTTTGTCCTTGTCAGACGAGGATTTGTGTCTATCCGTTGAATGTTTATCTTTATCGTGACGTGAACTGCTGCTAGACGAATGATGTTTATCTCTGTACACCGAAAAATAATAAATACAATAATAATATCTAATTAGAAATTTAAAAAAAAAAATAATCGTAATCACAAATTGAAAAAAAAAAAAAATGGTAATAAAATTGCCACACAAATTAACGTATAAAAATATTTCTTTAGAGAGAGTTTTGTCATACTTGTGGCTGCTGCTGGAATGCGAGTGGCTGCTCTTCGAACTTTTATGTTCTCGATCTTTGTCACGATGCTTATCCTTACTCGACGATTTATGATGATGCGAACTGCTGCTGCTACTTTTCGTTTTCTCCTTAACGTCGGAGTTAGCACTGCTCACGACAGAGTGTCCATTACTCACACCATTTAGCCCATTCATTGTTTTAATTTCCTGATTTGCAGAAAACAAATTACAGTTGAGTATAAATCAGAACACACAATACCAGCGAAGAAGATGAAAAAAATCACATATATAATTGCATTGAGTACAGTTTATATGTTCAAAGAGACGCGTCAGTAAAAAATCACACATACAAATTTAGCGAAAACTCGAGACTAAAAAAAAAACATAAATTGGTAAATATACCATTAAACAAGCACTTTATTTATTGATACAAATGCCAATTTCACAATATACAGATGATACAAAAAAAAAACTGAACTCCAGTCACCAAACGACGATGAAAGCAACTATATTTTGTGCTTAACGATTGAACGAAAAAAAAAAAACAAACTAAATGTTGAATTGTATATTGTTTCAATGAAATTTCATTGGCAATATATATATTTTCTGCTACTGTTGCTTTACATGTTCGTCGCACTTAATCGTTTCACTGTCTCTACCGTACATATACATTACGCTTTGTGCTGTACTACACAGCGTTATGCGTTTTCGATCTTCTTTCTTTTCTCGTATGTAGCTTTAACAAGTGATAGAACAATATGGACGACGTCGTAAGACTTAGTCGTTCGTCGCCATTTTTCACGTTCACAAATAAAGTACCATTAATACACCGAATTCGCCAAAAAATCATTAAGAAAAAATGTTCCAAATTAAAAATAATGTAAATTTCTTTTATTTACCGAATCCGAAGATCCGCCGACAACTGGATTTTCGATGCTCATTGTTGGCAATAGCACCGAAAATTTTCTAAGTTCACAAAAATTGTACCAATTCTCACAACTGATTGAAAAATTTTCAACCTTCTTCGGAGCGACTCGTGAAGGTAAATGAACGAGAAATTTTCTAAGTCCCAGCAAACGCGACAAACGCATCGATACAAATACAACGCATTCGACCGCACACAATCGCCTTCGTTGCGTTCGCTTGTTCGAATATACCACTCGACTGTATGTGCACTCAAGACAGACAGAGAAAGAGTGTTACATGATTTAAGTATGGGTTATCTAATGGTTTCGTGTAAACCAACCATTCACCATTTGATTTCAATTTTTCTCTGTGATTTCAATTTCTTTTCTAAAATAATAATTTCAATTAATTTTCACAATTTTTAGTCGAAAAGTGAGTATTTTCTAGCCACAAAAAAAAATTACGACAAAAACAACGAAATTTAATAGAAACTTTCGAAAAAAGAAGAACTGATATCTACAATCGGTGCTTTTACTCTTTTCTGTCGAATGTGACAAACAGAGTTCGAAACACTGACATGTGTCATCTGTGCGGCCGGTTAAATGGATTTGCGGTGAAGAACGCATTTTAATAAGGCGATTGCGAATGATTGTTAAATGATATTCAATGCGTTCAAACGTACACGTAGTTCGCATCTTACACGATTTTTTTTATTCACAAAATCAATTTTTTATTCATGTTAAGAAAAACAACAACAACATTTAATGTGAAAATGAGAGTAAAATTTATTTCGATGTCAAAATATGAAAAACAAAATTGATTCACATTTAACCTATGTATTGAATGTTGCTGATGGTGGCCTTGATCTATGCTTCCTTCATCTTCTGGAAGGCAAATACTAAATATAGCGCTATGAAAGGGAAAAAAAAAACATTGTTAAATAAAACATTTGATTCAGTTTGGTCTGGGTCAACCGGATGAACTTACAACTAACTTCCCATTCGCTTTTTGACAGAGTGCCACATGTTCGACCCTTTGAATAGCCTTTCACATGAGCGTATTCTGGTGATACACTCAAATCAGCTGCTTCTCTTTGATTAAACGGAGGATACGTCTCTAATGCGTTAATTTTCTCCAATAGACCCTTGGCTACAGAACAAATTTACGAATATAAATTTATTTTTCTCATTTACCAAAATTTCAAATCAAAAATAAAGCTTACATGTATTTTTATGTCTTTCAAAAAAGTCCTCAAAACGTTCCTTCAGAACTAATTTGAGTCCGAATTTCGTCGCCAACTTAACCAATAATGGAAAATGTACCAAAAACTCTGGACAATTTACGACTCCATCCAATTCAAAATTATATTTGGCTCCAAATAGTGGTGGGGTCTCTGTATCGCAAAGAAAACTAATGCGAAAAATATCGTTCCCAAATTCATCACTATTGGCCTCACGTTGTCGTTTCATAATGTCATTTGCATCGGGAATGGTTCCAATAAAATATCCTCCGGGTTGCAGACATTCAGCTGCATTTCTTATCATGCATTCGGCTTGTGTAAGCGATTCGAAACAATAATGAAATGCAAATTGGCAACTAACCAATTGCAATCGAATCGATGGATCTTTATATTTTTCGCGTAATCGCTGCAATGTTGAATCGGATGCAAAAAATTCGGCTGTAAATAATTTTTTCGGGTATCGATTTCTTTGATTTCGTTCAATCATCGTTTTGTATCGTTCTTCGCACTGTTGAACACTCACTTCGGCGATGTCAGTACAGATTAAGTGCGTTATACCTGAATTTTCCCATTTTAATAGGTCACCACCCTTTCCACAGCACATATCAAGCGAACGCAATGGTTCGCCAAGCTTAACAAATTCTTTAACTTTTGACAAAAATTCATTGATCAAAACACTTTTGATCCAATTATTAAAATTTCGCATATGAAATATACGGGACTTTGATCGTTCGGCTCGACCTCTTTCTTCTAATTGGTTATAATGTGTGGCCACAACGTTTGTATGATTATCAACTTCACAAAAAGTTGTCGTTGGCTCTTCAGATGCATCCTCATCGTTTGCTTTTCGCTTTAAATCAACGGATCGATTTTCAGTTGCAGGTTCGTCCGTTGGCCGTGTCTCTGCTTCGGATGTACTATCGTCACTATCATCAAAGGCCACATTTTCTGTATAAATTACTTGTGGAATCTCTTCGTCAAATGTGTCGGCCATTGTATCTTTTAACGATCAATATACTTTTTTACGGTTTTTTTTTATACAAAATCTATTTTTTTTTTGTGTGACCTTTTGATTTATTTACGATGTCAATGTGTACTATATAAAATGTACTAACTTACTGACTAAACAATTTAATGCGAACTGTCAAAAGTGACATTTCGAAATAAACGTATTTTCGAACATGACTAGTTGTTGTGTTGTTCGAATTGTGTTGTATTTGAAGCGTTAGTTTCGGTTTCGATACTTAATTGTTTCATATAAGCCAAGAAACAGGTCCACATTAAACTACATACGCTTATGAAAACAACACGATTTTTTTCGGGTACCAATGCAAAGTTGAACGTCGAAACGGCCGGCCATATACACATTGCAGCCTTGAAATAATATTTTTCATGAGATATACACACATTAATTTCGAGTAATATATCAATGAGTACCTTGTATGTTGGCCAAAATTTACTTTTCACCTCATCGACTCCACCTTCTATACTTTTGCCTTCGAGTAAACTCATGAGAAAATAAAAACTCGTCATGGCAATTGGGGTATACGAGATTTGTTCTAGCAAACCCTACAATTATTATTATTTTATTTAACAAAAATTTTTATTTGGTTTTTTTTTCGAAAATTGGATCTGGTTTATATACTTTTGATACAGCCGCTCGGAGTGTGTTTTGTGGAAATAATCGACTTGATATTCGAATCCATGTGTAAAGTGTCGGCGCTACATAGAAACCACCATAGATAGAAAACCTAACACACTTGGCCCAATCAATTGAATCTTTATTTAAAATGAAATCGATTTTTTTAATGATACCAATTTTTTTGCTAGTTTTACAAACGACTATATTTTACCCCATTGTGTTCCCACAATTTTTTGCTGTATAAACGCACTGGTTGGCCAGATTAAACTGTAGGACACCATACCTCTGATCAAGGGATACCTCGTAAAGACTTCTCTAACACGCATCATTTGGCTTTAAAAAAATCTATAAAAGTAAGACTCACAAAGATTAACATTCATTCTCGCAAAAGTCTTCATCTTAATATATTATACATTTACAATTCGTTTATAAATTAAATTGCTTCAAAAACAATGATACAATGAGTTAATAATTGTCAAACAAAACAGCATAAAGGTAATTAGTTCATTCTCTGAGTGCGGCGGAATGTTTGTGTTAATCAGCATCTACAATATGTTGCACTTTATTGTGTTCATGTGGTGGTGATGTCTGTTTCATGTATGCTAAAAACGTTGTCCAAATTAAGCCAAATAAGCTCACAATAGGCACACGATTTCTTTCAGGAACTAGTGTATAGTTCAACGTTTGCACTGTAGTCCAATAAAAAACACCGATCTGTGATTGTGAGATATTTGCATAAGACCATGTTAGTATATGCTGTTTATGAATGTAATATATGTTTTTAAGTGTCAAAATTTTGGTCATATTAATGATACCTTGTATGTTGGCCAGAATTTTTCACAAACTTCTTGTTTGCTTTCTTCAACCGTTTTGTGATCCATCAAACTCAAGATGAAGAAAAATGATGCCGTTGCCAATGGGCCGTACGACAGTTGCTCGGTTACAGTTTTCATAATCGCCGTCCGAAAATTGGACACTGGCCAAATTTTCGACGACAACTTAATCCATCCAAACAAGCTTGGAGCGACATAAAGTGACCCGTACAATGCAAACTGTAAGCACTTATTCCAATTGTAAGTGTCTGTGAATGAAATGATTTGAATGAGATCAATGAATGAATTGAGAAATGAATAAAAAAACACATCTAAATGAGAGAATGATTATGGAGAATTACCCCATTTTTTGCCATCAATTGTCTGTTGAATTAAATTTCCTGTTGGCCACGTTATACTGTACGCAAGCATTCCTCTTGCCAGAGGATATTTGGTGAAAAAGTGTTTAGCTGTGCTCAATGCCATTCCTGTATTGGTTTTTGTACTGGGAACTAATAATATCCTAAAAGATTAGTCACACGATTTGCATGCACATCTATTGCGAATGAATTTTTAAAATGCTTAAATTCCTAACTACACACATAACACACTCCCACATACAAACATTACATCAGCTTAATTTTTGCTTACCAAATTTTTCTTATCAATTCTATCTGATTACAAATGCTTTTTATTTTAACAATTTTGCAAATTCACCAACAATAATTGAATTTAAATTAAATACTTTTTTTCTTCAAAATATCGTTCGTTTTGCTTTAAGAGCTCTTCAATTTCAGTTGTGTGTTCCAATAATACTGTAGAAAAAGTAATGTAATCACTAAATTCGTATACGTTCGGCCGTGGCAATGAAAACCGAACGGAACGAATGACGAATTTAGCTTCCGTATGATTTAGAATGCGGAGGCCAATACTGTGTACTGAACATTTCATCGGAACTATTTTCCGTAATTTGCTAAAACTAGTTTTCGTGAAAAATTAAAAAAACGCGTGACTCGCTGCAAAAGAAAATGTAAACAAACCGCAGCGAGCATGTGCAAAAATGACAAAGGCCTTGTACCTTGACCTATATTTTGTGACGTCATGAAATTCGAGACGTAGCAACAATATACTAAATGAAAATCGACAAAAATGGTTAATTTCCTCTCACATCACACTCACACACATACATGCACCACAATTTATTTAAACTTTTCATAATTTCTGCGTTCTTATCACAAACATTAAAATTACACAATTGAATTGAATTATTACCACACGACCACTTGTCAAATTTACCTTGTTACGATTGTATAGTACGATATAGACTTAGTATATATACTTTTTACAAGAACTATTGCCAATATTTCAAATAAAAGCGATCAACTTGAAATATTTGCAATTGGAATTGAAAATGATCATTCCATCACTATGTTTGAGTTCGAAACAGAGTTTTTTATTTATAAAACATTATATTTTGTCCTACGAATGGTATCGTAGAGTGCTTAGAGATAATAACTGAATGACGTTTTATGAATGAATTGTGTCAAAATGACATTTGTATATTCATGACATAATTTTGACATAACAATAAAGAATAAAATTGAGAATTTGCCACCAAACAATTATTTTA
>NW_022199546.1:0-1878 GCF_009176525.2 Contarinia nasturtii | reverse complement strand
ACTCACCATGCCACCGATATCCGTGGATCTAAATAATTTAATTTTGATGTTCCCAATGCAATTGTTTTATTCTCATCTCGGTCAGTCTCTTGTAATTCCAACTTTTTCAGCTGCTCTTTTAGTTTTTCCAATTGCTGCATTTACCGTGTGCAGATTTTTTGAAGTTGTGGAATGAACAGTATCCAAAATACAGTTGGAGTGGCATTGAAGATGACATTCGTAAAATGTTACACGAAGTTTTGATTGGTGCAACAGCAAAGCCAGCACCATGCGGTATTGGAAAATCACCCCAATCACGGGCATTGTATGCGGCTGATATTATGTTAGAATGGGATGGTGAGGAGAAACGCATTCAACCAAAACTGTTGGAAATTAACTTCTTGCCTGATTGCAAACGTGCCTGTGACTATTATCCGGAATTCTTCAACGATATTTTCAAATTACTTCTCCTGAATACGAGGGTCACTATTTAAGTTTTTTCAAAAACATATATAAGACAATGGGGTTTCATCGAAAATGGTTTTATTGTTTTTCAAAATATTCGCCATGATGATCAATACACTTTTGCATTCGCTCGAACCATTTGTCATAGCATTCATGCCACTCCGAAAGTGATATCTCCAAAACGTGTGTTTTGAACGCATCAACTGCTTCTTCGGGCGATGAAAATCGTTGACCACGCAGTTTATTCTTCACGCTCGGGAATAAAAAGAAATCGTTGGGTGCCAAATCAGGACTGTACGGCGGATGACCCATTAAATCGATCTTTTGACCGGTCAAATAATCGACTGTTTGATGAGATGTGTGAGAGCTCGCATTATCAAGATGAAGAATTATTTTGCGACGGCGGTTGTTTTTTCTTATTTCACCAAACACTTCGGGCAAACAAATGGTGGTGTACCAATCAGAATTGACGGTCTTACGAGCCTCTAGTGGAACTGTTGCCACATGACCACTTATCGCGAAAAAACAGGCGACCATTTGCTTCGCAACACTTCGAGCTCGAACAACTTTTGTTGGGTTATCTTCACTTTGAAAGACCCATACAGTCGACTGCTGTTTAGTTTCGGGCTCATACGCGTAGATCCATGATTCGTCACCAGTGACGATAAAATACACGGATTTTGAAACACCACGATTGAATTTCTTGATTTGTTTACACCAATCGACACGAGCCTTTTTTTGAGCGATTGTCAAATTATGTGGTATCCAACGAGAGCAAATCTTTCTGACAGCTAAATGTTCATGTAAAATCTTAAATACGCTGGTCGCACTAATGCCCAGGGATGCCTCAATCTCGTGATATGTTACATGACGATCTTCCATTATCATATTTCTGACAGCATCGATGTTTTCTGGTACAACAACTGATTTTGGACGACCTTCGCGGAACTCGTCGATGAGCGATAGGCGACCGCGCTTGAATTCGTTGTACCAATTATAAATTGTCCGAAGACTTGGTACTTCATCGCCAAAGGCCAAATGAAGTTGATCAAAACACTGTTGTTGTGATACACCCAATCGAAAGTGGAAAAAAATAATCGCTCGAAAATTTTCACGAGTAAAATTCATTTTTTGGCTGAGACGCAATTTACATGTTACGGTAAACAATACAAATAACGATCGAATGACAAAACGTTCTGAGAACGTTAATGCTGCAAAATGTTAAACTTAACGAATATGACAATGGTTTGCATCGGGCAATACTAAAACATACATATTGAAGAAACTTAAATAGTCGCCTACGTATAACATATGAAAATGTATTTGGCAATTTGAAATTGTAAACGCAAGCAAAACTAAATTCCAGTCGAATTTTAGTACAAGATGCAAAACGTCAAATGGAATTTTAGTACAAGAAGCGAACCATTCAATTTT
>NW_022199545.1:0-2080 GCF_009176525.2 Contarinia nasturtii | reverse complement strand
CCAAGGCGATGAATGCTCGAAATCGTGCAAAAAGTAAATCTTTTCTCCGAAAGAAAAAGCACGGACTAGAATGGACTTCTTCCATTCAGTTATGTTATGTGCAAAATTTGAACGAAAGTTTTTATCATGAAATAAAATAATCAATTTGCAATGTACGAAATAATTTATCTTTTTTTGGTATTTGATAACAGAGTATTGCTCAGCGCTGCTGCCATCGGAAGCATATTAAAATATCTTGCTGAGAATGCGTCGTCCGTCGCATGCGAAGGTACGTAGCAGTTTATACATCACAGCGAACAGCATTACATGCATTGTTCTCTATTCAATCGTTTGAATGTTTTGAGTCACATAATCGTGAAGAGAACAATGCATTCATTCTTATTCGCTGTGATGTATAAACTGCTACGTACGTTCGCATGCGACGGACGACGCATTCTCAGCAAGATATTTTAATATGCTGTGGATGGCAGCAGCGCTGAGCAATACTCTGTTTGATAATGTATCATGTTTTTCATTAAATGTTATTTCGATGTCAAGGCCTCAAGGTAAGTAAGTAATATGCGTGAAAATGTAAAATATCAGTTCCCGTTTATGAAAATAGTCGATCATAGTCGATTTTTAAAAAAATTACATATTACAACTTTTGTGTTCATTTTGTTATACACTCAATTCACACAAAACCGTATTTATTTTAAATATTTTTTTGAGTTCCCAGCCCGAATACTTGTATATAAAAAATCGTACTGAATTTTTTTAACATGAAATGAAATGGTTCCAAAACGAATATTTTGTATAGCCCGCTGAGCTATTAAAATAGTCTATATTTTGGGTAATTTAAATTTGTTCATGAGAAATGCGTCACATCATAGAAATCACAACTAAATTTGATTTAACAATATTTTTTAAACTTCAAAAAATGTCCTTTATAACACTAGAATCATCGCCAATTATACAATTATGATTCATTCAAAACCACTGGCCCGTAGATTACTCTACGAATAGTTATAATTCATTGGAATTTTGATTTTTTTTTTTTTGTTCTTTTAAAATAAACAGTTTCTATACAATCGTAGCATCAGAATACATTTAAGTACAATCAGGCTACAATATTTCATAATGTCGTGTTAATTATTTTGTTTCATTCTTGCCACGAAAACAAAATTCGACCTTATAAGTTGGTGATAGTGGTCAAAAGATAATATACTATTTCTTTACAAAAATATGTCGTTTTGTACATTTAAATTCAGTCGACATACTGACATCAAGTAGCTCAGTGAGCTAAGCTCACATTTGGCTAAGAAGCTGATATTTTAGGTGACTTTCATCGTTCTGAACTTCAGTTATAAATACATTGAAAAGTGACATCATTTTTTTAAAAACGAAATTGTAAAATAAAATGCAGCGGGTTTCGTTGCTTGTGATTTTTATTATTGCGTCGTCTGCATTCGTTGGCTTTGCCAGTTGTGTGGGGTGAGTTTATTAATTAATAAAAATAATCATTAAATTAGCTACAATATTAATTTGAATGCTCTAGCATAAAAAGAACATATTGTTTGCTCACATTTCGAAACTCATAATGATTTTTATATCAAAGCGAAACAAAATTTCATTGCCAGGTTTCGTATTCGCATTAGATTTTTGTATTACAAACAATGCATTTTTGGCTTTGTTCTGACAACTGTTCAATGTTCTTCCATCTTCTAGCAACATAATTTTCTTTTGTGACGCAGCTCAAAAAAGTGACATTTGATGGTTAACGAAAATTGAGAAAAAAATTTCGATTTCTGTTTCACTTTGTGCATGCTATTTACCGAGTCACCTAGTTTGTAGAATATCAAAACCTTCGAATTAATACGTGCGTGACTGATTAAAAGTATGCTTGAATATACTTTTGATAGAAAATCTGCATTTGAAGAATTAGTGTAAAAAACGTATCGACTGCTTAAATAACCTTGAATCAATCACGTTCGACAAAAAAGGCGCAAAAACCCGAATAAAAATATTCACATTTTGAATAAAAACTGAGACTGTTTAGATAATGAATGAAAAGACAGATTTATTATAACATTCAAACAGCATA
>NW_022199544.1:0-4872 GCF_009176525.2 Contarinia nasturtii | reverse complement strand
AGATAATGAATGAAAAGACAGATTTATTATAACATTCAAACAGCATAGCTTGACCCTAAATTATCTTCTCCTTGTTGATAAAATAGAAATAAAACAAAATAAATAATTATTTTTTGAATTTTTCTAAATAGATTGTATACAATCGTTGCCCCTCAACACATTCGACCACATATTGATTATAAAGTATCGTTAACACTGCATGACGGTGTTGAGCCCAGCACCATTCGCTTGAGCATCCAAGATGGTTTGAAATACAAAAACGAAAAAGAAGTCACAATCACATCAAATAAAACCGAATTGGTGACATTACATATCGATGATTTGGATGTATCAAAGGGCTATAAGTTCGTGGCAGAAGGCGTTTCGGGACTTATATTTCGGAATGAATCGGCGTTGAAAATTGAATCGAAAGAAGTTTCAATTTTCATTCAAACCGATAAAGCCATTTATAAACCAGGTGAAACGATCAAATTCCGTGTCTTGGTGCTCGATTATGAATTGAAACCGGCTACATTGAAGACAGACAGCCCACTCAATATTTATTTTACCGACCCACAAAAGAACCGTATCAAGCAATGGCTTAAAGTGACTCCAAAGATGGGCGTATTTACCAGCCAAATTCAACTATCCGAACTGCCGGTATTGGGCAGCTGGAAATTCGAGGCTCAAGTTGGAAAAGAGAAAAAAACGAAAGAAATCGAAGTAGCTGAATATGTTTTACCGAAGTTTGATGTCACCATCGATGCACCAACAGAATTTTCCGCGAAAAATGGCAAAATTCATGCAATCGTTCGCTCAAAATACACTTATGGAAAATTTTTGAAGGGCGAAGCTATAGTATCACTCACTCCAACAGCATCATACTCGTATTACCGAACGAACAATAGACATCAAAATGAAGACAGCATCGTGAAAACCATTCCGATCGATGGAAAGGGAAATGTCGAATTCGATGTTGAGAATGATTTGAGAGTTGAATTCTCCGAATATACCAGCCAGAGAAATTACGAATTAAAAGCAGTGGTCGTTGAGGAGCTAACCGGTCGCAATCAAAGTGCATCGAAAATTATAACACTTCATAAAACACGCTATAAGGTTGAAGCATCGGATTTAACTCATGAATTTAGCCCGGGGCTGCCGCTCACATTTTCGGTAAATCAAATAGATCATTTTGAAATTTCCACAAATATCATTTAATTAATCATGAAATTTAATTCAAATAGATTAGCGTTAAGCATCACGACAATTCGCCAGTTTTATTGAACGAGGAGACCAAATGGATTACAATTGGCAAAGTTTTTGATCGATTCAACTCCGATGAGCGTGTCACATATTACAAATTTGAATTGAACGAAAATGCCAACGCCAATATTAGAATACCAACACGTTCGAATGAAACAAACTTCTATTTGCAGGTAAGAATTGATAATTGAATAATCAAAAAGAAGATCGTGATTTATTGACATTGTTTTATTAAATTTAGGTTAAATATGTGGATGAAGAATCGGACTTTGGCTATTTCTATCCACTGACAGTTGCTGAACCATCTGAATTGGAGGCGAAAGTATTAACCAAACGGTAAAATATTAAATACTCTTTTTGGGAATAAAAACCAATATTAAATCGATCATTTTCTATTCCAGTCCGACATTAAACAAAAATGTTTTCGTTGAAGTGCAGTCGAGTCATCAACTTCAAAATTTCACATATCAAGTCATTGGCCACGGAAAATTGATTTATGCAGAGAATGTTGCTGTGCCAGATCGGAAATATCACGTATTCAAATTTAAAGCAACATTTGATCTTGTGCCAAAGGCCACACTGATTGTTTATCGCGTCAAAAATGGTGAAATTGTTGCCACAAGAAACGAAATTTCAATCGAGGATGATTTGAATAATTTCGTTAAATTGAAATTGTCAGAAGACGAAACGCAACCAGGCAAAGACATTAGCATCGACGTCATTACAAATCCAGATTCGTACGTTGGCTTAGTTGGTGTGGATCAAAGCGTACTCTTGTTGAAGAAAAACGACGGATTAACAAAACAAGAAGCATTTGATGAAATGAACAATTATCAAAATAAGTTCTATCCGACAGAATTTGGTGCATGGAGTGTTGAACCACGACAATATATAAACGACTATTTCCGACCATTTGAATATAGCGACTTCATTCTATTCACCAATGCAAAACAAGAAACATACAAATATATTGCTCAACGATTCCATTCTTATGCTTATACAACAACTACACCTAGTAGAATTGGTTTCTATGGTGCTGCTGGTGCAGCATACCCATCAGCACTTGCAGCCGCACCCGTACTGAACAACGAAATTCTTATAGATAGAACAGATGGAGCAATAGTTGAACCACCACGAGTTCGTACCGAATTCCCAGAAACATGGCTGTGGGAAGATGTCGATGTTAATAATCCGAATGGAACTTTAACGCTTAACAAAAAAGTGCCAGACACAATCACATCGTGGGTGATCAGTGCTTTCTCTGTTAATAACCAATTCGGTTTAGGTTTGACCAAAAAACCAAGGGAATTGAATGTATTCCAACCGTTTTTCGTGTCATTGAATCTTCCGTATTCCGTGAAACGTGGCGAAGTGGTTGCAGTGCCGGTGGTGTTATTCAACTATTTGAACATGGATGTTACTGCTGAACTGGTACTTCAAAATGAGAATGGTGCATTTGAATTTGTCGACGATATTGAAGGCGATCAATCTTCTCGCAAACGTCAAGTGTCAGTTGCTTCCAATTCAGGTGTTACACAAACATTCCTCATCAGATTCAGTTCGGTTGGGCAGATTCCATTGAAAGTGAGCGCCACGTCTGCTGTTGCTGGCGATGCCGTCGAGAGACTCTTACAGGTCGATCCAGAAGGTGTTCCACAATTCATCAACAAGGCGGTGTTCGTTGATTTACGTGAATCCGACAAATTTGAAACGATTCAAAAGGTCGATGTACCAGAGAATGCTGTTCCTGGTTCATTGAAAATCAATGTGAATGCAATTGGCGATTTACTGGGTGGAGCGATACAAAATTTGCATCAACTCATTCGATTGCCAACTGGTTGTGGTGAACAAAATATGCTGAAGTTTGTGCCGAATGTGGTGGTTCTGGATTATTTGAGTGCCGCTGGTAATATCGATCCGTTAATAAAAGACAGAGCCGTTAAGTATCTTTTGAGCGGATATCAGCGCGAGTTAACTTATCGCCATGCCAACGGATCGTTCAGTTCGTTTGGAAAACTCGATCGCAAGGGCAGCACATGGCTAACGGCCTTCGTTGCAAAATCATTCAAACAAGCTGAAACGTATATTGACATTGATAGTAAAGTGGTTGATGACGCTCTTGAATTCCTCAGTGGAGTTCAAGCGGCTGACGGAAGCTTCCCTGAAATGGGACAAATTTCACATCAGGCCATGCAAGGCGGATCAAACAAGGGTGTTGCTCTAACCGCATATACCGCAATTGCTTTCTTGAGAAATAAGGTTCGTTTACTCAGAATTAAAAGTTGTAGCAAGACAAAAATGATTTTGACTTCGATTTTCTACTCAATTATAGAAATCAACGGATTGGAAATATGAAGAAGTAGTTACCAAAGCTATCAATAATATTGCATCGAATCTTAAACAAATCGATGATCCATACACTGAGTCCGTTGCTGTGTATGCACTTCAATTGGCCGGCCATTCAACGAAAGATCAAGCATTGGATGACTTAGTCGGTAAATCAGTAGTCAAAGGTTGGTGAATTATTAATTTGATGCGTACTTGTTCAATTTATTGTAACCTTTTAAACATGAAACATCACTTAATCTCTTTACAGATCAACTGAAATGGTGGAGTAAATCGAAATCCAATCAACGCCCATCAGAATCAATAAATATTGAAATCACTTCATATGGATTGCTTTCGCTCATTGAAGCCAAACGATTCGCTGATGCATTGCCTTACTTCAGGTGGCTGTTGAGCAAACGAAATGATCGTGGTGGATTTATTGGAACACAAGATACAGTCATTGGATTGGAATCATTGGCCACATATGGTCGATTCTTATCAAACAAGGACAATAATGTTGGGCTCAACGTTCATGTTGACAACACTGAAGATCGCATTCTTACCGTTAATAATGAAAACGGATTGGTTTTACAAACCATTGATATGCCATCGAACACAGAATCGATCAAACTTTCCGCCTCTGGCCACGGATTTGCCTTATTCCAGCTATCATATCGATACAATCTAAACCAAAGTGATGTTTATGAAACATTCACATTGAAACCAAAAGTGCTTGAAACCACGGCGGGTCACTTGAATGTTCAAATTTGCTCAAGGTAAGAGTGACTTATCAAATCAACACGAATCACTTATTAATTTTACCATTTTTTAGATTCAACCCAAAGAGCGAAAGTGAGACGCACTCGAATATGGTGATTGTGGAAGTTGGAATGCCAAGTGGTTTTCTCATCGAAAAAGATCGATTGAATGAGTTTTTGAAGAAGCCAAATATCAAACTGGTTGAAACGACAAACGGTGAAACGGTGGCACATATTTACTTCGATCAAATGTTGGCGAACGAGGAAATTTGCCTGGAAGTTCAAGGATATCGCTCGCATAAAGTGGCCGAAAACAAACCGGTGCCAGTGAAAATCTACGATTACTATGACAGCTGTACGTCTTTCGAGATATTTTTTACATCTTTATCAAAAAAAAAAAAACAGCTGAATTAATGACATTATTTCCTTCTTTTTCTTGCAGCACGAAGCGCACGAGAATTCTATGAAATTCCATTGATTACATCTTGTGACATCTGCCAAGGCGATGAATGCTCGAAATCGTGCAAAAAGTAAATCTTTTCTC
>NW_022199543.1:0-3036 GCF_009176525.2 Contarinia nasturtii | reverse complement strand
CGAAATGGTATGCTTACGGCAGCACGCACACTACCAGAAGTGGCCAGAAAGTGTACAACCACTTGGGGTGGCGCATTGATTCTCAAGAATTCACTGTATCCAGCTAAGTTTCACTTAACTGATGGTGATGCTGACATAGTTGATGGTTTGATGAAAGATGAAGAAGGTAAACCTCATTTGCGTATTACCCAACGGTTGCGTCTCGATCTGCCAAAGCTGGAAGATGTTCAAAAGAGAATATCTTCATCGTCTTCGCATGCAATATTTCTTGGTTTGTCCGGATCAACACAATCGGTTCAAATTGATGATGCTGGCTTACAAACTAGGCCACTCTTCAATTTAGTATCGTATCTCAAGGGTAAAGAGGCAGCCGGTGTCGTTTCATTGCTTAACAAAGAGACCGAAGCCACTGGCGTTCTATACGCATTTCCACCGTGCGAATTTTCGTCGGACTTATTAAAACGAACGTGTCACAATATTACGGAAGATGGTTTGAAGGAAGACCATTTGGTGATTGTTGTAGTGCGGGGTGGTACTGCATAAACGGTATCTAAGACGAAAACATAAACATACACGCAAATAAAAAAATTATTTTTACTTTCTTAAAATATAAAAATAGAATTCACTTTTTGAAAATAATATTAAAAAAAAAAAAAAGTTAGGTGAGTGCATACGTAGATAATCGAAATTACCACAACATTTTTCGAATTGTGAAGTGAAATGTAGATTTTTATTGTGATTTTCCATTTGAATGAAGTTTTGACCACATGAAGATACAAGTTTCGAACAAACGAACAAACAAAATGACCACACACAATCAAAAACAAAAGGAGAATTAACATAATAACGAAAACCTATGGCAATCATTTCAACTGAGCAAATTTCGAACATGTTTTACTCTTAACTATTTCACAGATTTAAAATAGGACTACAGTGTAATTTATATTTTACAACAGAAAAATCGAGTGAATCGGTTTGTGCGAGTGAGTGTTTTGACGTGAAAAATTAAACTTTATGGCGAACATAAGTTACAATTTCTGATCAATGAAAAGCAATGAGAGAATAAAAGAAACGAATATTCAAATGATAAATTTCAATTAATGAAAATTACCAATAGAAATGTAAAAAAATAATGTCTCGTTTGCCTACACTCATAAATTCGAATTTGTATTATCGATTTTGATTGGGGTAATATTACAATGCATGTGAATCGTGTTATATATTTTGAAAATGCAAATGAAATTTCCTTTTACCGCGTTTTTCGCTTCTAATTTTATATTGAATTTCGCACAATTCTAAGTGTCACATTGCTTCAAGTGCTCCATTATCCTTCACTCCGAATTTCGCCCAACGAACATCAAAGGCCATAAAATTAGTGTATTTCGATCGAGCTAAATTTATACATTTCGTATAAAAGTTATATCTTCATTATACTAGAGGTACCCAATGAATGGTTTAGTATATGGTGCACATTTTGATACAATAATTACTGTCCAACAATTCCTGGCCAAATGTGAACACCAACAATTTAGTTGAAAATGATAAGTGAAATAGTGTCCAATGGAAAAAAATCGATATGAACAAGCGTTCAGATCTTAGATGGGTTTTTTTATAGATTTTTTTATAGAACGTGTGACCTTTTTTCACCAATTGTTGTCGTCAATAAAAAAAATTGTATAGATGAAGTTGTTTGAAGTGCAATATTCAATAGAAGTGTGTAATGTCGTGTATATTGATGAAATGGTACAATTATTCAAATTTAAAGTAACGATCACTCAAGTATATTCAAGTATATAGTGTACTCACATTTTTAAATTGCACAAGACAATTTTTTTAAATGGTTCGATGTAGCAGTGAGTAAAACCGAAATCACATTCTGAATCACCAACATAAAAGTTTCTTATATTACCATTTTTTTTTACATTTTCAATTTTTTTTTTCTTCTTTTATGAAACATGTAATTCTATGACTTGCATTCTGCAAAAGACAAGCAAATGAAAGTAATCTTATGACGAATTAGTATTTACTCAGTATAAAATCTATCCTAATATATTCAATATAATTAAAAATAAGAAAGAGAGAGAGGGAGAAAGGGAGATAAAAAACATTGCAACAAATACAACTGATTTTAATGATATCGTTTAAATGTGTCCAGTGCAGTGGCAGTGGTATTAACGAAATTCGGTAGTTTATTTTCACATGTATGCAAATGTGTTACTTTTTTGATGTTCTAATAAAGTGAAAAATTTGAATTCGTCGAGCATAAAGAATTTTTTTTGGTGCATTTGTGAATTAATTTGATTACATTAATAAATATTGATGAATTCTTTTGGTTGTATGTGATGAAGTGCCATTCATCATTTGGCAGTTAATAGTTTTCTTCTAGATAAACAACGGAAAATTTAACAAATCAAGTGGCCATGAATCAACCGAATTTAATCAAATCAATTATATTGTGGTATCGAATATATGAAGAGATGCGCTCAAGCAAAACTCAGTTTGAAATTCATTTGAATTATACCATTGCTGTGAATTTTTTTTTAAAATCAATTTCCATGAGTGACACGGGTATGAAGTCAATGACATTCGAACCGAGCTTCGCGGGTGTGATTCAAAGTGTCAGTTTATTTTATTTCAATTTGATTTGGAATGAAAATGTGCAATCTCAATGTAGATCTTCTCTCATGAAAGGTAAATTGAAGTATATGCATAAAAATTGTTTTTCTTTGCGTCGTTCTTAGATTCATTTTCAGGCCAACGAAATCACTCACCCGTCAACACACGTCAACAAAATACATGGCGCCGTGAAACGAGCTTTTTATGGTTGATCAAAAATTCGTTACAAATGAATTCTTGACGCGACTTATAATCAAGTAATTTACACAAATCTTTCGTGCATTGAGACGAGTCGGGTCGAGTTGGAAGATTAAGATGCGCGGAACTCATACTAAGTTCTCTTTTTTTTTGCTGGAATGTGAAGACATGCGCATCGGTATCTATCTTGTGATGGCGGCTGCGAATAAAATAAAAAGTAAA
>NW_022199542.1:0-4448 GCF_009176525.2 Contarinia nasturtii | reverse complement strand
CCAGGCTTAGAGCGATCACGCTCACGTTCGCCAATTAGGCGTCGAAGTCCAGATTCCGATTCGGACTCGTCGAGCCGACGAAATGGTATGCTTACGGCAGCACGTACACTACCTGAAGTGGCCAGAAAGTGTACTACCAATTGGGGTGGCGCATTGATTCTCAAGAGTTCACTGTTTCCGGCCAAGTTTCACTTGACCGATGGTGACACTGATATTGTTGATGGTTTGATGAAAGATGAAGAAGGTAAACCTCATTTGCGTATTACCCAACGGTTGCGTCTCGATCAACCAAAATTGGAAGATGTTCAAAAGAGAATATCTTCATCGTCGTCGCATGCAATATTTCTTGGTTTGTCCGGATCAACACAATCGGTTCAAATTGATGATCCTAACGTGCAAACGAGACCGCTACGAAATCTTGTATCGTATTTGAAGCAAAAAGAGGCAGCTGGTGTCATTTCATTGCTTAACAAAGAGACCGAAGCAACTGGCGTTCTATACGCATTTCCACCGTGCGAATTTTCGTCGGAGTTATTAAAACGAACATGTCACAATATTACAGAAGATGGTTTGAAGGAAGACCATTTGGTGATTGTTGTAGTGCGGGGTGGTACTGCTTAAGCAGCATTCAAGATGAAATGAAACACACAAATTCTTTTTCCATTCTCAAAATATAAACATACAATTCATTTTGAATATCCATTTGAAACAATAAAAAAAAAACAAGTTAGGTGAGTGCATAGAAAATCAAAACTATTTGCAAATTAATCCAACCATACTTTTTTTCATTGTGAAGTGATCATCTAATCTATTCGAACAAAAAAAAAACAGCCTTTGGATTTGTTTTATGTACATTGTGTTCTAGAGTGATTTAAGAAAAATTGAAAAACTTCAGTCGAATCGAATGCTAAATCAGCAGCTATAATGATAATTATTTTTGTATAGTAGATGTGTTTTTATTCGATTGGATCATTTCAAATGTTTTTTTGATTTAAACAAAACAATTAAAGTAGTTTTTATTGTGATTTTCCATTTGAATGAAGTTTTGCCAAAATATCAAGTTTCGAACAAAAAATGACCACACAAAAGAAAAAAACAAACAAACAAAGAAAAATTGACAAAAATTATCCAACCAAATCACAGCGAAAGGAACCTAATGGCGATCAATTCAACTAATTAAATTCCGATCATGTTTTCTTTTCTCCAATCATTTTCAGATTTAAAATAGGACTACAGTGTAATTTGCAACAGAAAATCGAGTGAATCGGTTTGTGCGAGTGAGTGTTTTGACGTGAAAAATAAAAGTTAATCGAGAAACATAAAATACAATGTCAGAATCGCAACGGAAGAATTGAACAAACAAATAAGCAAAACCAAACAAACAATTTGCGAATGATAAATTAGAAAATTTCAATGAGCCGTTTGGTCAAGGTGGTGCAATGCATGTGAACATCATGTTGATTTCAATTTTTTTTTTTAATTTAAAGAAAGATGCATTTGACACATTTTTTAAACATTTTTTTTTTTTTTCATTTTTAATGCATCGTCTTTTGCACCATAGTATGACATCAATACATTTATTCCATTGCTTAGTTTAAATGCGCATCATCACGAACCATTGCACTACTGCGATCAATATTTTACAATAGTTAAGTTGATAATATGATTGTTTTAAAGCTATTGAAAATGTAATAGTGCAAACGAAAATACCAACAGCAACAACAAAAAACAGCAAATCCTTTATTTTACGCATAAAAAAAGAGAAAAAAAAAATAACAATGAAAGTTTCAATTATGTGTTCGCTTCTAAGATCTAATGTTTTGGGTATAAGTTAAATTAAAACCCATCCCTCCCACAACAGCAACAACATCAATCGTTGGATGACAAAATTTGTGAAAAAAAAAATACAGTTTCAGTTCAGTTTTTCTGGTTTAGTTTATAGTTTCTTATGGTTTAAATAAAAATGGTTTGATCCACATCTAGCCAAATGCCATCGATGACATAATCAAAACACAAAAACAAACATCGTGTGCATTTTTTTTAATGTTTCTGATCTCTTGAACCGATATTCAATCAAGATCAGCCGCACAAAACAACAACAATCGCGATGAAACTAAATAAATAACATTCATGATGAGTGTCTGTTCAAGTGAATCTATTCCGAATCGAAGTTTGATAAAGTTTATTTTTGGTTATTTTGTTTTGTGCATGTGAAAGAGATCATCGAAATAAGAAAAACGCGTAAAGTTCTGGTTTTTTTGTTGTAATTCTTCAGTAAAATAATGTGTGAAAGTAAAACTGGCATCGGTGAAAGAGATTACGTCATAAGAAAGGCATTACGTCTCATTTTCAAAATATTCAATAAAATGCGATGCAAATTTTGTGAGAGTTTCAGTGGTTCAAGTTTAAAAAAAAATATATATATATATATATTTTTAAAGTGAAACGTTTCCAACATGCACACACATTTGATTGTTCTTCAAAGTTTTTCAAAACATAGTTCTTTTTTTGATTTTGTTTTTATCGATTGTTTATTTTCGTACAAATTGAGTTGTTTGAACAGCCAATTTGATGAAATATTGTGCGTGCACGCGATACACAGTTCTTTGCAAACAGAAATTGTGATTTTATTTCACATCATTATTTACTTTCACACCGTGTTTGTTACTAGAGGGTCCATTCTATTTAACATTCATACGATTCAAATGTAATCAGTTCAGTTTATGTGTATGTGTGTACGTATGTGAAATAAATGATCATATACCCAGTGTCGGTCAAATACAGATAAAACAGATGAACACAACACGGCATCCTATGAATAGTGACAATATTGCATGTTTTTTTTGCTAAGATTCTTTTTGTTTTCGTTTAATTTGTGAAATTTGCCTACTCATCGTCAATGCAATTTGTTTTTTTTTTTACATAGATACAGTTGATTTGAAGTGTGGTCATCTCTTTGCAAAAAGAGAACCAGCGTGAATAATTCTCTTTTAAATCCTCGATTTTTAGTATTTGTATCAGCATTGTGAAATTTATCCAACAAAAGTGTGTGATGTCGTGCATAATGATGAAATGGTTCTATGTTGTTAAATAACAATCACACAAACAAAGTTTGATCGCATTTTTTTTCGATTATATCGATAATTGACCAAATTGATTTCGTTTTTTTTTTTCATCTCAAAAATGTTTGAAATACAAATGGAAATTGCAAAAATTAATGGCGAATTTAAATAAAAAAAAGAAAAAAAATGGTTCGGTAAATTGATTGGGAAACGGGCCGGTCAGTGAGCAAAATGAAATCATTAATGTGAATCATGATGTCATGATGAAAGTTTTTTTTTATCGTTTCACTTATTTTATATTTCGAGATTTTTTTTTTTTTCAAAAAAGAAAATTTACAACTCTATGACTTATTCAGGAAAGACAAACGTTTGAAAATAATGATGATAACGATGAATTATTAACTCAGTATACAATCTATCCTATATTCAATATAATTAAGAGCAAAAAAACAATAAAATAAATAAAAATCGATTTGGTGGTGATGTTTTTAATCAATTATTCTTTTGAAATGTGTCCAGTGCAGCTGGCAGTGGTGCTAAATTTAGGTAGTTTATTTTTATATCTATTTGGTTTAAATTCACTGAATGTGTTATCCTTTTTATTCAATGTTATAACTAAACTGTAGGTTATTGAAAATTGGTGAATTTGTGATTTAGTTGACTGTAAACAGTTCTTTGTTGTGTGGTGAAATGCCATTTTTATGTGGCGAATTAAAAAAAATATATATATATTCTGGATTATAACTGAAATTTGCGAACAAAATTTAACTAAACAATATTAATGTGTTATTAAAACTACGTAGACATGCGCTCAGGCAAAACTCTGTTCGAAAATGATAAGTTTTATACTATTCGTGTGTGTGTGTGTACACATTTGTGTCTTCAATGAAATTTTAACCAATTTCAATGAATAGCACGGATATAAAGTCATTGATATTCGAACCGAGCTTCGCGGGTGTGATTCAAAGTGTCAGTTTATTTTATTTCAATTTGATTTGGAATGAAAATGTGCAATCTCAATGTAGATCTTCTCTCATGAAAGGTAAATTGAAGTATATGCATAAAAATTGTTTTTCTTTGCGTCGTTCTCAGATTCATTTTCAGGCCAACGAAATCACTCACCCGTCAACACACGTCAACAAAATACATGGCGCCGTGAAACGAGCTTTTTATGGTTGATCAAAAATTCGTTACAAATGAATTCTTGACGCGACTTATAATCAAGTAATTTACACAAATCTTTCGTGCATTGAGACGAGTCGAGTCGAGTTGGAAGATTAAGATGCGCGGAACTCATACTAAGTTCTCTTTTTTTTGCTGGAATGTGAAGACATGCGCGTCGGTATCTATCTTGTGATGGCGGCTGCGAATAAAATAAAAAGTAAA
>NW_022199541.1:0-1240 GCF_009176525.2 Contarinia nasturtii | reverse complement strand
TATCATGATTAATTGCGACAATGATTTTAGAAAATGTATTCGAATTTAAATAAAATATATTTTAAATAAACCCAACGTGAAATCCAAACTAATATAATAATGGTTTTTAAATCACCTTGTTGATTTTACAAAATGTTTGATACTTAACACATCATCAGCATCACGACTGAAACCAAGGTCCGATTCACATAAAACAAGTGTCCGAAAAAAAGCACATTACGATTAATTCAAGTGATTCACATTGCGTCTTACCGTTTGTTTGTTTGTTTGTTTGTTTGTTAGTGGCATTAGTAAATGGCTATAATAATAATGTTATTGATCAAATGGTGTTTAAACCACACGGTGAGCCTACTGACACATGTCTTCGTACAGTAACGCCACAAAAAATAATAGACGGTGACTATGTTGCTCTTGTCTTACAGAGTATGCTACGATTTAACGTTGTGCGTGAATGTGTTTTCACATCTAACTGCTTAGTTGTACTTGTTCAACGTCGAATCGATTGTGGCGCTAGTTTACGTAAACAATCATCTAAAATTATATGTACTTCCATACAATGTGCTCACTGCGTGGTTTAAACATTCAGAAAATCATTAAGGTGAAATATTATTCTATTGTATAGAATATAAAATCATTATTATATTGTATTCGAATTTATCTTTGAAGTGGTTTTATAGATGATTTTTGTAATAAACAGCACATAAAAACACTATTTATTACAAGCAAAAGAAATTATTTTAATACAAACTGTGTTTTGCGAATAATCTTCGAAGTGTGCAAAATTCATGATTCAAACATTCAAAAACCAAAAACTTTCAGGACCATCGAGATTTTCTCCAAAACTTCAAAAAACATGTATGAAATCGGTCACTTGAGTGAGATATTTCAAAAGTGATTGTTATTTGTAAATGTTTTATCTCAAAATCAATTTCAAAATAATTAAAATTTAAAATTGTGTTCGATGCGTTTAATTTTTCTGTGACTAGACAAATAAGTCATCTAGTCAACAACATTTAAAAGGTTTTACAAGCAAATAAAAGCTTGGCGAGGACCCCCTCTAGAATTTTGAGAAAATATTCGTATTTCCTAGGGTTTTCCACAAGGAATAAAATTATTCCATTTTGTTAGGGATTTTCGAGGCCGAGCACTGAATGCACGTCTGTTGGTTTTGAATAACACAAAACATAATCAAATACACTGCCAAAGTACTTGGAAGTCATGCTTGATGTATCGATGCATA
>NW_022199540.1:0-1591 GCF_009176525.2 Contarinia nasturtii | reverse complement strand
TTTTTCGGATAATATCAAACAGTGATTGGTTATGCATTGAAAATCATTGGAAAAAATAATGAACAAATTTTCGAGTCGTTTAAAACAAGTGAATTATCTTATGCTTGGTGTGGTCCAGTTTTGTGTTTTCATGTTGATCGCCCCGAAGATTTTCAGGCGATTTTAACATCAAACATTTGTTTAAAAAAAGCATTTCCATATGACTTTGCGAATAGTCCCAACGGTTTAACATTGTCGCATCCACGTATTTGGAAAAATCATCGTCGTGCATTGAATCCAACTCTTGGTCAAAAAATGGTTAATAGTTTTTTGCCAATTTTCAACGAAAAAGTTGAAAAAATGTGCAATTTAATGGAGCGAAAATTAAATAACGATATCGATATTTACCGATTTTTATTCAACGCATCACTGGATTCAGTTGTATGCACAGCGTTTGGCTTCAATTGGTCGATGCAAAATAGCAGAGGTGATGAGATTCACAACATAATTACCCTAGCTTTGAGATGTATCCAGAATCGTATTCAAAAATGTTGGCTTTGGTGGACCCCCATCTACAAATTTACGCAGAATTACACATGGGAAACTGAACTATTTCGTAAATTTTATCAATTCACTCGAGCTACATTGGAACTAAAGCGAATAGATTTATCAGAAAAATTGGACCACGAAGAAAATGAATTGGCTGCGGCAAAAAATGGAAATAGACAAAACTTTTTACAGAAATCTCTACAATTGGAATTGGAGCAAAAATGGACCGAAGAAGAAGTGTGTCAAGAGTTAGATACGTTGTTAGTGGCAAGCATCGATACTACAGCAACAGCTTTGTACGGAACAATAATCATGTTGGCCATACATCAAGAATATCAAGAGCGCGTAGTGGACGAGATGCGAGAAATATTTGAAAGCATTAATGAACCAGTGACAAATGACCATCTGAAACGAATGACTTTTCTAGAACTCGTTATAAAGGAAGCATTAAGACACTTTCCTATTGTACCATTCTTGGGACGTGAGACAATGGATGATTTTCCTATAAATGGTGGCGTCATACCGAAAGGTTCACAAATTTTTTTGAATGTACTACGAATGAACAAAAATCCAAAATACTACGGTGAAAATGTCAATGAATTTTATCCTGAGAGATTTTTACCCGAAAATAGTGCCAATTTTCATCCTTATTTATCGATTCCATTCTCAGCGGGACCACGGAACTGTACGTAAAAGTATATTATTTCAAGATTTTCATTTAATTACAAATGATACTCTTCATTCAACAGGCATTGGCGAACGCTATGGGTGGGCTTCCATGAAAATAGCTTTATCACATATTCTTCGGCGCTTCAAACTAACTACAAAACTTAGAATACAGGACGTAATTATAGAACCATCACTTCTTTTAAGAATTTGTAATGAAGATGCTATTCATATCGAACAACGAGAATGGAAATGAGAAAACAAAATTCTATAAATGTGTGTGGTTTTCTATTTTAAAGTAAATTTCTAATTTTTCAATGTTAGGTTTTAATAATTTTATGTTTTTCTTTGTTGTATTTTTGAAATTGGAAAAAGAGTGGTTTAATCATTTTCTCGG
>NW_022199539.1:0-3030 GCF_009176525.2 Contarinia nasturtii | reverse complement strand
TAACGTACTGTCAGCTCAACTGACCAGTTAGTTCAATATATTATCTGGATATTTTCCAAAATATTTAAAAACCGACTTAGATATTGCATTAAAAAAGCAAAAAAACATTATTTTTCTCTAGCCAAATGTGTATTATGTGTCGATTTTTGAATATTTTGGAAAATATCTACATAGAAAAATCCGCAGAGTCGAAATTCATTTCAGACATATGGTTTCTTGGGCAAAAATTCTTGTTATGACTCATAGAACCAAAGTCGCGATGAGCCTTTGTAGGTTTTTTTGGCCCCACCCTAATGTGCATGTATCCATTTCGCAAGGAACAATTGACGTTGAGGCAGAAGCAGTAACAAAGGCGCACTAGTATGTTACCATAAAGATTTAGGTGCAGTGAGAAAAAGAGATCGGCACTAGAAGATAGACAAGGACAAACGACGATCAAACACAAAACGATAGAGAAGTAAATAAATGAACAAAATAACATATAGACTAAGCTACGACGACGACGATATATGTATGTGTGGTGATTTGTTACAACAGAAAAATAAATAGACGTTTTTTGACTCACGCTTATTTGTTTTCTTTTTTGTTTCACACGATTCAGCCTTCAGCCTGCAGTGTGCACAAATGAGATAGAGAGTCACATGAGAGAGAGAGAGAGAGTGCGATAAAGCATATGTACGATGGTAGATTTTTCGCTGAATTAAAGAAATCAGATCAGGTTTTTCAATAGTCGGAATGACAGAAATAACAACACGGAAAAATAAAAACACCGAAAACTAATACGTTCGTACATAAATAAATAAATTCAGGGCGTACTGAAATAAGCTTAATTTATTTTGCAAATAAATTTTTCGCTCAGTGTTCAGTGAGCCCCATACACCCATCACCCACATATTAAATACGAACGAGGCAAGCGAACAACGGCAATACATAATTCGCATAAGAAGAAAGGTGGAGAATGCCAGAGACAACACTAGAAGCAATTCAGCAGAAAGAAAGTTATGTTTGTATCACGGTCGCGTTACCTTACCATGAAAAGTGCAAGACAACAGCGTTACGAACACAAGGTGCTTGCTATTGCAAAACAAATTTATTTATATATTTAATAAAATAATTGTGATACATCCAGTCTGATCAGACTACGAAATAAATAAATATATAGTGAAATGTAAATGAAAAGTGTCCAGTGTGTGGGCGCGCGCAATGGCATCAACAATTTTGATCGATTCGACTCAATACAGTTAAATTTACTGTGCGGCTCTGTAATTTTCGAAAGATATGAATACACAACGTGCGCGCACACACAGCATGTTAGAGCTTCACTATGCGACCGCATGAAATTTACTCTTACAAATGCCAATATTTCATCAAAGCAATAAATATTTTAATTGCGTCTGAGACATAGATACAACACGCCAAAGAAACCGAATAAATTTCAAATGGGTTTGCTGATTCAGTGCCAAACGGACAAGACCACATGATATGAAAGTTCGGCTATATCCGACTAAACCAAATACTATTTGGATTGTATTGGTGAAATGAATAAGAACTTGTTTATCACCGAACAATCAATATTTGATGCATCACACATCAGTTATTTCGAATGGTGCTTTTGAGCACATTACGATACACAATGACTGCTGACATAATGTCACCAAGCCATCATTATATCAATTTATTATACGGTTGAACATTCACATGCATGAAGTGGCAGAATTGCGTGCATAGCACCAAGCACCACACATACACACACACACACACACACTCTCACACATACACACATAACAACCACCAAAATGGTAAAAAGTCACCACTTTGCGCTCAGCATTTTGTCACCGTCATCGTCGCCAGGCCAGCGTCTGAGAGTTTCATGCGTTTATCGTATAAATCGAACGAAATGAAATGAAATGAAATAGAATGGTGATTGCAATGTGAGCATGAAGGAGTGTTAAAATCCCAATTTTCCATTGCACATTCAACGACGGACTATATGTACATGACAAAGATTTGTCCAAAACTCAATTTTCCGTGTTCTTTTCATTTTTTCTCACATTCACATCGGAAGGCTGTTTTCACAATTGTTCGAAATTGCAAAAAAGTGAAGAGATTTTAAATGGTGCTTGGACATGTTGTAGTTTTTTTTTCTCTATCGCATATTTTTTTACTCTTTTGGTGTCTTTATGCAATGGGAATATTTTTCGCAACATTCTCGTTTTTCTCAATATCAACTATTGTCAGATATGAATGCTAAGTGTCGCATGTAAAACGATCTGAAAGATATAAATCATGATGGTACAGTACAAACCAAAATATCGCCACGATGGCAAAAAAGTGCATTTAGTGCAAATTCTATCACTAATCAAATCACATGGGATTTAAATCAAAAGCTCAATCAAATGTTATCCTTTTGACATCTTACACCCATAAAATTCATCTGAAAATGGTCATTTTAAGGTTTCATTTGATTGAATGCAGACTTATTGTAATCAGAAGTGGAGGTTCACCCTAATAAATGTGTAATTTTTCTATGCTTTTATAACACTACTGTATAAATGCATAGCATCTATGTTCGTTTTAAAGTAGATTCCAGTTCGTGTTCGTTCGTATTTATGACGCACGCGAACGAAAACTTTTATGCACATTCGCGTACATCTCTATTTCAAAGTGCTTAAATATGAAAACAAAAATATCAGTCTATGTATTTCGGATGGATATCCATCAGAGACATTTCAGAATATCTGGATATTTAACGCAACTACACAGAGCCAGAGCTGTGTGCGTCGCACATATAATCTACGGTATGTCGCTTCACGAAAAATACAGACACAGTGTGACTGCGGTGTGTACGTGCGGCACTTGATACACATATACGTAGCGACATACCGTAGATTCTATGTGCGACACACACAGCTCTGATGCTGTGCAGTTGCGTTGAATATCCAGATATTCCAAAATATCTCAGATGGATATCCATCCGAAATACCAGACAATACATTGAACTAACTGGTCAGTTGAGCTGACAGCACGTTA
>NW_022199538.1:0-5014 GCF_009176525.2 Contarinia nasturtii | reverse complement strand
TTCTCGTGAAAATCAAATGAAAGAATCGTGATTGGTATCATAAATGAGTTGAGCTTGGATCGTGTTGTCTGAATCGTGTTCGTTCTAAGGTAAGAGATTGCTAATAACTGTGACCAAATGCGTACACATTTTCTTCGAATTTTCTACGAATCTTGATTAAATCATGTACAAAGCCATTTTGAGTTCATGGTAAGGACGTGTTGCTACACTTATTACATCTTTACATTTTCTAAGCATTTTCAAGTAATTTGTTTGGAGTTGTTTCGCTTAATTTGGAAAAAGAAAAATGCAATGCATTTCATTATTTCACATATATATGTTTATTTTATAGCAATAGTTGAATAATTGACGAGTTGACGGGTTGAAAATTCCATTAATAAAATCGGGTTTGTTTTATTTACCACCAGTACCGGGCAATACTGGTTTACCACCTACAGACCGTCTTATAGTGAGCTTGGGTGGACCTGAATCAAAATGACATAATGTTATGAAATATAAATCAATAAAAATTTGTTTTTTGTTGAAATTAAATTTCCTAATATAGACACTGACACGAAAGTTTAAATCAAACATAACAAGAAAAACCAAATTCATTCGAATAATACTGAATTCGACTAAATCTGTTGACTCGTGTCTACCATAGAAAAAGTAAACCAATCAATCGTCATCGTTATTACCTCCATTTTTATTGTTTCCTCCACCAGCTTTGTAATTTGAAGTAAATATGAAAAGATAAGTAAAATTCTTTCAATAAAAGCAATAAAACAAAAACAGACCTATATATCCTGATCCAAATGATGAGCCACCACTGCTTCCTCTGCTGCCACCTCTACCTCTTTTATCATCTAAAAACAAATGAGCACCTAAAACATGGAATGAACAGGTAAATTGAGCAACAAGTTGACATGTTTAGTTTTGAAATTAATAGTAATCGAAACTTCACCTGCGTTCACCGGTTCCTCCGACGATGCAAGAGCAATCTGAAAATTATTTGTTTCTAGTATTAAAACTTTGTGCCTATGTAAGTAAATTCGTTAATTATTTTTTTTACCACGCTCAAGATGACCAAAGCTACAACGTAAAAAACTTTCATCTTTGTTGATAGTAAAAACACAACTGATGCATATATTGTAAAATTCGGATCCTTTTATACACCGAACTCTCACATTTTTGTATAGATATTTCAATTACAACATCAATTTTACAGAAGGTATTTTTAAGAGAATGCAAAAACCAATCACTTGATATCAGAACCATGAAACTAGGCCATTATTAATTAAGCTATATTAGAATTTGTTTGTAACAGTAAATATTCTATCTTTTCAGAATGTGATCAATGCACGAAAAAACAGACATAAAATATGACAGATTGTTCATTATTAATTTCAAGACACATGTTTGTTATATTCAAAACAAGTTTTTTTCTTGGTTCCGTTCTAATCGTATGAATGTGCAATATAAATTCATTGTAGTAAACAAAACAAGAAGATATGAATTTGAGTACAGCAATGATCTCTCTTCACCAGCAAAATATCTCATATAGCAGGGCCACTATTCAAATTCAAAATTCTGCTCAGATAGAAATACCGCCCAAAGGTAGGCCCTGTTATATGAGACACTCTGTATAAATCAAGTATAACTTCCAAGTAATTACAGGCAGTGTATTTATTATTCAGATCTTTGGAAATTTTATGACCACTTTTAATTTTTTCCTCTTTTTTTATTATAGTTATTATTTTCCCTGGGCTAGTGATTTTTAAACTCCGTACCGTATGTTGGTCTTAAAAAGTGTACATTAAGTGTGGGTTACAATTTCGACTTCATATTTGATATTACTTTGAAAATGAATGATTCGGCCATAGTTCACTCCACTGCCATTATGAACCAAACATAACAAACCAAACCAAATTTATTCGAGTAACACTGAATTAATTTAGGATAAGTTAGAAATTGCGAAAAAAAATTGGTACACATTCATCTGTACATTTTAGTATAATAAATGATTTTTTGAAACTTGATGTCGACCGGATTTTTTCTAATCATCCGAATTGAAAATAATGAGAATAAAATTCAAAATGAAAGATTTTCTTTATTTAAATTCAAATAAATCTCTGATTTCTTCGTGAAATATAAAAACGTTGATATGTGGATATCTGTATTTTCATTTTTGCATTAAGTTAATAGCTGTAACAAAACTATTCATAAACATATCAAATGTATGAAGAATATCAAAAATTTATTTAAAAAAATATTAAATCAATAATAATGTGAATTTTAGATGAAAAATAATTGTTTGAATAACACATTTTATTGAGTAAATTTGGGTGTGTAAGATGATTGTGCCATCTGCCGTCAAATGCGGCAACTAATCACCAATATTTCGTGTGTTTTGTCACAAATTTGTGAAAGCCATTGCTTGTAATAGTAGCTCTCAAAACAAAGGAAGACAAACGTATTAATCGACTAAAACATCTACTTCGTCGGTGTACGCATCACAAAGTTTTATAGACCAAAACGAAAAAAAATTGTAAATTATTATTTTTTGTTCTGTATTTTGTTTTCTATTCATTCGTAAGTAAAAAAATAGTTAAGCTACAAAAAAATGACAACCGTATCGTAAATATTAATATTAAATGAATAAATTGTATCTGACATTAAACAAAATGGCAAATGCATTTTAATGGTGTTTGTACGTAAAGTGATCAAAATATATAATTAAGCATGTCACACCTAACTATTGGTTTATTCCATTTTCATGATATTATATTATAAAATTCAATTTTTTTCCACATTCAAATTCATTTTGTAATCGAAACCGGAATATTTTCAATGGTTTCATTATTGTTTTATGCAAAATAAAAGTTACAATAAGGGACTGGGTGCGTCATTAAAACAACATGTTACAGTCCATTGTGAAATTATTGTAAAATAGAAATAAAAAAAGTTTTCGTTACATTTAGTAAATAAGTGTCGCTGTAATTCTGTTTGTGTTGAGCGTAGATGCAAAATTAAAAAAAAAAATCTACAATTTGTTTTACTTTTAGTAAAATTTAATGGCGTGGTTTTTACTTTTTTACGTTTTTAGACTACCCATTGACTTTTTTTAAGTGGTTAAATGTTTAAACCGCCGATCTCAGACGTAGCCAACGACAAATAGCATTCGTTTAACCTTTTGTGTAGTGTGTGTTAAATTCACCATTCACAAAACCAATCAATAACAAACAAATCTTCTAAAACACTTGTAGTTTGTTTGGCTCATGAGTAGTATTTGGGAAGCGACGGAGAGAGATCGCATCACGGTTAAAATTCATAATATGCGGCGTAGCGTTTCACGCGATTCTCCATTGCGATCGAAACGTAGACCAGGAAGTATGGGACGATACGACGATAGCTCAGATGAACGGATGAGTCCAGAACGTTTGCGACGCCGAGTAGCTCGAACGCCAAGCCCACGCAGGCCACCAAGTCCGCGCATACGTTACATATCACCACATCGTGAAGAATATGTTCGTGTTCCACGTGAGCCAGTCTATGAATCTCGTAGCAAATACGAGTACAAACGATCTATTTCACCTGAATATAAAAGACCCTATTATGGTAAATAAAGATTCAACGCGATTTTATGGATGTCCCATAAAACATAAATGAAAAGAAAAAAAAAACAAATGTGATACAAAATTGAAAAATTGTATTTAATTTAGGCGCTGCACCTGTGCCCGATCATCGTCGTGTGCCACCCGATGTGTACGATCGTTACGGTGGACCACCACCGCATGTGATGCATCATCCGAGAGAATTCCGGCCACCAATGCATCATGAATCAGGTTAAATTTGATATTTTTCATACGCTTATCATCGCATTGGATCGCTTATTTTTTTTTTTAAATAATTATAGTTTATGTGCCACGTGGACCTCCAATGTATTATGCACATCGACCACCATATCAACACTACGTTCCACGGCATACCGTACCGCGTCATCCGGTTGCCGAAAATAAAAAAGAAAATAAATTTCCGAATTACTTGCATCACGTGCAACCAGAGGACGATCCATTGGCAACTCGAACTTTGTTTGCTGGAAATCTTGAAATTAATATTTCGGAAGAAGAATTGCGTCGTATCTTCGGTAAATATGGCACTTTAGAAGATATCGATATAAAACGTCCACCACCTGATTCAGGTAATGCATTTGCATTCGTTCGTTTCCATAATTTGGATATGGCCCATCGCGCCAAAGTTGAATTGTCCGGCCAATACATTGGAAAACTTCAATGTAAAATTGGTTATGCTAAAGTGAAACCAACCACACGCATCTGGGTCGGTGGTTTAGGTTCATGGACATCGCATACACAGCTTGAACGTGAATTTGATCGTTTCGGTGTAATAAAAAAGATTGAATATCAAAAAGGTGACATTCAAGCATACATTCTATATGAATCAATTGAAGCTGCACAAGCAGCGGTAAATGAAATGAGAGGCTTTGCTTTGGGCGGACCGGACAGACGTTTACGTACTGACTTTTTCGATCCAAATCCACCATCAACATCGTCATTTAAACCCAAACCGCCAAGTGGTGGGGCTGCTGGTGCAGATTATTACTACCATGAACCACACCATTATGAAGAGGGTGGTGGCTATTATCCACCGTATGTTTCCAGAGGTGGATATCGTGGACGTGGACGCGGAAGAGGCAGCTATCGTGGTGCATATTCGGGTAAATTACAATTTAAATGGAAACAAATTTTGCATTCATCACTAACAAATACAATTTAAAATCTTTTAAAATAGGACATGAAAGTCATCGTCCACCACCAGAAGATGAATGGAGACGTTCTGCATCCGAGGTTGATTACGAACCAAGACCACCGCGTCATGTCGTTGCAAGAGAGCCAGGTTTAGAGCGATCACGCTCACGTTCGCCAATTAGGCGTCGAAGTCCAGATTCCGATTCGGACTCGTCGAGTCGTCGAAATGGTATGCTTACGGCAGCACGCACACTACCAGAAGTGGCCAG
>NW_022199537.1:0-3252 GCF_009176525.2 Contarinia nasturtii | reverse complement strand
ATTGTGAACTCAACTTAAGGTGTTTTAAATTATTTAATTAGATTATTTTTCTAATGGTGTTTAATTCTCAGGCTGCTCTTGGCTATCTCGATAGAAAAGTACTAGTTTATAGATGTGGCGGTACTATTATTTCGGACCAATTCGTACTCACCGCAGCTCACTGCATACGAAAAAATTATAAACCAACAATTGTTCGTCTGGGAAAGGTAATAAAATAAACCATTTCTTTATAAACCGTTTTACATTTCATTTTTATTATGAATATTTAACAGGCTTCTTTACTCGATGAAAGTAATGACACAATTACTGCAGTCATGCATAACATTCAGGTTATCATAAAAAACTTATTGATTTTCTTATAAAAACTGAAGAAATAATGTGAATTATTTTGTGTAGGACATCTTCGTTCATCCCGATTATAATGCCACAACCATGTGGAATGACATTGCTTTGCTTCAAGTTATCGATAAAATTATTTTTAATGATCTTGTTTCGCCAGCGTGTTTACATTCAAACTTAGGTGATTTACCATCAAATGTGCCGCTTACTGTTACCGGTTGGGGAACTACAGATTGGAGAAGTAAGTAGTGATTGCGACAATTAGTAACGTGTGTTCTTGAAATGTGTAAAATCAAACTAAATCAATTATGTTAAAATGTGTTCCAGGATCAACAACCCCTTCAAAATACTTGCTTAAAGTAAATTTGACATCAATGCCACTAGAGGAATGCAAATCAAAATTGATAACGGGGCCTCGTGTAAATGATACGTCTCTTAGAAATGGTCTTTTTAATGGGCAGTATTGTGCATACGGTGATGCGGAAAAAGATGCTTGCCACGGTGACAGTGGCGGCCCTTTGACATACCTCAGAACTAATACAAGCACAATCGTTGGTGTTGTCTCCTTCGGATATGGCTGTGGGTTGGATATACCATCCATTTACACAAGAGTATCGCATTATTTGGATTGGATTGAACCGCATGTTTGGAGTAATTTAGACAATTCAAATTGATGTGTAAATAAGCAAAAACTGAATAAAGCCTCTCTTATACGTTCTTCTGAAGAAAAGTTTATTTTTTACTATGATATGTTTTCATTAATTCCATAGATCACTACTCTCCGCAAAAACTCAATTCTATCAAATAACTGATTCATCGCATTACAAACGTGTTTCTGAGTGTGAAAATGATTTACATGATTATGTAGAGCCAAATCATAAGAAAACATTTTCAAGCACCGGTTTAAATGTTTTAAGTTGAATAATTTTTCCTTAAACCTTTATGATGTTAATGACCGTCTCTTTGCGATAAAGAGACTCCACGATTTTATTTATAAAAAAACCCGAGAAATAAAAAAGCTCGCTCTAAATGTGTTGACGTTGTTTTTGGGGTTTCCAACAAAATAATCATATTTTGACTCATTTCGCTCACCATATTTTGATTCTTTCTTGCTATTCATTATGATTTTGCCAAACCGTGACGGCCATATTGTCACAAACTTCGATTAGTACTCGGAATACGCATTAGAGGTGGTGTTAGTTACGTGCATGATCAGGCTTCAATTACTGAAAAGTAGACCTAGTAGGTTTCCCCCGTTCAGGTCCAATACAATTAGTGCATTTTTTCAATCTATACCGAGTCTATTAGAGTTTCATAAATTTTTTTCTGCTTTAATATGCAACCGTTATGAGTCGCGTTTCGATATGCGAATAATATATTAATTTTAGTATAGAGCATTCAATTAGTATTGAGGAGCTTTATCAAATGGAACTTTTACAATATTAACGACCGTCGCTTTGCATTCACAATTCTCTTTAAAATCCATCTTTATTCGCTTAATTAAATCAAAATATTTTCGAAGAATGCAAATTTCATCCGTGCCTGGTAATCTTTTTTATAATTTATCATATTTCGCATAATTTTTCTCACCATTCTTTTTTATCTTTGAATAACAAGAATAAAAAGTAACTTTGAAGGGTAATCACAAATCAAATTCGAATAAGTTAAAAACGTCTGACGAATTCTTATGGAATTCCCTATGGGAATTCTTCGAATGAAAAGTAAACATAAAATTAACTCAAGTTATAAGTAAAGAAAAACATGTTCTATCACATTCGTATCAAAAGAGCCGTTTTTACAAAAAAAATATCAAATTTTTGTTTGGAATGTATCATCAATTTGACATTGAATGAAAATGATAAAAAGCATCAGATATACAATGACATCATGTTTGTTGAAATTGCTATTTATGGAGGAAATTAAGCAACAAATGAGTGCAGTTATTTTTCAACCAATGAGCTGAATAATTGCATGACAATTCTTTTAATTTCTCAAACAGTTTAATTTTAGCATCGAATATTTTAGTCGGTAAGAGTTTGTTAATTTGTAAAGTTTATGATATGGAGATGTATTCGAAACATATATTTGGAGTTTGATAATTATTATATTCAAATTATCATGTACAAATTGCTCATTTGGATCGGTGTGTAAAGATATTGATTGATTTGGGACGTTTTGACTTTCTATATGTCTAGAAAATATTTATTTTAATATTTTTGTGATATTTTATGAAAAAAATATATATTTTGCAATTTTCTAGTATTTTCCAAATATTTTGTGACAATTATTCAAAAATTAATAGTTTCTTCGCGTTTGAAATTTGTTGTTTTTGACAAAGATTTTGGAGCTTTCAATGCCCCATCGCATTTAAACGGAATTTAAATGAATTTTTTTCGAATATAAGTGACAAAGTAATATCATTTTGACTTTTGGTTGATTTCCCATTAGTCATCTTGAACTTAATTGCGCACAGATTACCAAAGCATCGAAATTTGTTGCGGTATTTCCAAACCAAGTGATAATTTTTTGATTCACGTCGACATACGACTTTAAATGGCAGGATGTTTCAAACGCAACAAAATATAAAATACATGAATACACTATTATCAACGTCCGCTATCATTCATGTGCTAAAGTCAGATCAAAAGAAATGTAAATTTAAACGACCAGTTCCATTTCATCTTAATTCGGTTAGGGTCAGTGTAGAAAGATTTATATTAAACAGACATTTTCGTTTCTATTTTCAGTACATTCATTTCCATTGTTCAAATTGGATTTCGTTTAAATTCAAACAATGAAGTCACTCATCCTAAGCATTCTATGTTTCGGCGCAGTGGTGATCAATGTCACTTCAGGTATGTTTTATTTAAGATAAAATCTAACAGAGTAGTGTGTGAATCCAATTTCGGTTGA
>NW_022199536.1:0-3746 GCF_009176525.2 Contarinia nasturtii | reverse complement strand
CTTTAGTTTGTTGTTGACAGCAATCAATACTCCGCCGCCTCTCTCCTTTGAATGTAGTTGGTCTCTCTCTGTATTCGTTGAACGGTCACATCGATGAACACTGTACATTGGTGGAAAAATATCGTTTGTATTGATAGCGTTGTCCAAATGTGTTTCGCAAAGCATATAAATTGTTGACAGTTGAACAATTGATGATTGTTTGGCCATTACATCAGCAATAAATTCGGGAATTTTCGAACGTAGGCCATTCACATTTTGTGAATGGATGGTGAGCTGCATAGTCAATTTTTCTGGGAGACCACTCGCCTTAGTTTTCAAAGAAAAATTAGCAGCATCTTTTGAATCGATGTTTAATTGAAGTGCCTGGTCTGCCAACGATGTGCCGGCGGACGAACACCTCTCCGAAATCTTTGAAAATTTGCATATCGGCGCTCATAGTCATCAAAGCAACTACGGCAGTCACAATTTGCATAATGTGATTTATTGATTGGTCGATTTTCTGCAAAATTCTGCATGGAATTGTGGTTATTTCTCTGACGGTCGATGTTCTGGTGTCTTACTGTGACCCAGTTTCTTTGTTGGAACGATCGAATTGCCTCAAAATTTTCAGTTGGTGCCATTGATTGATGTTGGTTTTGCTGAATGTTGTGACGTGTATGTGTTTTCGGCTGGTTTTGATGATGAAATAGTTGTTTTTGACGTGTGGCATCATTTGTTGGAGCGGTTGGTGGATGATTGTCGTGTTTATTTTGACTATTCGATGTGTTTGGGTCTGTTTGTGGCTGAAGAGATGATGATGGAACCGGATTGACGTTGATATTAATTTTGTTTTGCTCTTTGTTTGCTTTCTTCTTCTTCTTATTTCGACGCGATCGTTGGTTTCTAAGTCTTTTCTTTTCTTTTTCACGTTCATCATTCGTTCTTACCTGAACACTTGCACCAATAGTTGTTGAATTATCGATCGTTGTGTTGACTGAGATGATGTCGTTTGATTCTTTTACAAAAAGAGACATTTCTATTTCATTTTTGGAAATATTGTTGATTGAGCCGATCACTTTGTCACCAACTTTTTTGATCATTTTTTCGACTTCATTTTTGTTAAATAAATGCTCAGTTGCATCATGATAATTGCCATCGTCAGTATTTGCATCATCTTTTTTCGTTTTGACTTTGAACAAATGCATGCATTTTGAACAACACACTGGTAACGGCGATATTCCATTGAAAATGTCATTGAACTCATCTTCTTTGTATACGTCGCTTGTAAATGTGAAATTGTTGCTATTTGGCATTATTGTACGTTTAATTAATCCAAATTGCATCAATAGTCTTTCCATTTGTTTATTTGTTTTGATTAAACACTCGATGTAAATGTTGCTTGCACAGAAGATGCATTTGAAATGCAAAGCATTATATTTGGCACCGGTACACTTGTTTTCGGTGCAGCAATGGTATGTTTTTTCTTGTTGTTGTTGTTTTTCCATTGTGTTGCTGTCAGTGTGATTCTCAATGCAATGTTTCTTTTTTTTTATTTTTCTATCAAATCGACTAAATATGACTGAACTTCACTTTTCAACTATAGCAAATAAGTTTGTTTTGCTATTGTACAAATAATTTTATTTTTTAAGGAACTAAAAATATTTTTAAAAATGAAAATAGTCTAAATAAACGATGAGCGATAGAAAAAAACAATGCGATGTTGACCAGTATTGCGTCACAGTCAATATTTATCTTTTAGATGCGACCATTTAATATGCTATTTTTATTCAAGAGCAAACAACAAGACGAAAGAGCAAAATGAAGCTAAAAAAAAATCTTTTTTGCATGGATTAGACCTTACGACTCTTAGCGCATGCTCTAATCCACTATACCATAGTCATCTTACAGTAACTATGCACACGAATCGTTGTAATGCCACACGAAACACATTTTTTTTCTTGCTGTTTACATTCTTTCATCTTATATTTTTATTATTCTTGAAGTTTGAAAGATGTTCCTACAACTGTCGCATTTCATATATTTTATTGTTATTGTCGTAAACAATGGTTCCATTGTTATACGCCATATTGAAATTTGATCAATTTGCATAGCACTGCCTCTAGGCAGGGTACACGAGTTTTGTGATTGAAATTTTCACATGTGGAAAAAATAAATTATTTCTATTAATATCGAAAGAAAGTATTTCAAATTATGTGAATAAAAATTCCCGAGCCCAGCAAATGAGGATTAATTAGTTTAAAATAGTTTCAAAAATGCAGTGAGAGTGTATAATAATTAATTTTTTCATGGCATGCGTTTTTACGCACTTTTGAGCCTGCAGATAAATATCTACCCATAAACCAATTGTCAAATGGATATAAAATGAAAGGCTGATCCTTTCTGAATGTATTTTAATTCATGTGTAATTTTTTTTATAATAAATTATATATTTTAGACAATAATTCATACACCCTGCCTAAAGGCAGGGCTATGCACTAGAGGGTTAATATTAGAATTCACCGCAATTTACCGCATTCATACAAAAATGACCGCACACGCATAAGAGTAAAAGTCAAACATTCAATCCACCATATTCGAGTATGAATTGATTGTTATAAAACGACTCTGAGAAACCCGAATCTGATGTTAGTTTTAAGATGCAATCAATTTTCCATAGACTTTTCATACAAAAATTCACAAAAAATTTCATTTTTGTTTGAAAGACTTGCTTTTGTGGTACCGTAATGATGTGAAACTTTGAACAGGCTTTTTTTTTATTGAAATGTCTTTAAACTTGGTGTGATTATTTATTTTGATAAGAAAATAATATTTACAAGTTTTCACGGTAATTTAAGTTACTGCAGCCATACATAGACCATAATTTCAGTTTATTCCTGAAATTTCGGTTTCATGCGGAAAAGTCATCTTGCGTACGTAAGCCTCTTTATTTTTGATATCCGAATGTAACAGGTGGGTAGATAAGTCTTTGTCCTAACATATAGATGGCGTCACTGGATTTTTTTGCTATGATTTTTAGTTAGTACGAACCTTCAAACGATACGTGTCAAAATTTGACAGCAATCGGTCGATTGGTTCGTGAGATATAGCGAAAAACGATTTTTAGCGATTTCAAAATTTTGGGGTAATTGCAATACTTTACTGCACACAGTGGGTGTGCGGAAAAGTAAAAAAATGAAGGAGAGACCACATTTCAGTCTCCAATGCCTCCACTCATTTGGATGTCTTTCATTTTTAGCCAGTAGAACGTGGAACTCTTAGTTTTCAAAAAGAATCACTGCTTGAAATCAGAGCGTAAAATAAGCTATTTTTGTGTAGGAAACCGGTAGTTAAGAGTTCATTGTGGTAATCGAGAATTCTGGTTTTTGGTGTAATATTTTGGTTTTGGATAGTCAAAAATTTAAAGAAATTTTCAAATTTGATAAATCTCATACAATTTCGGAAGTCAAGAAAAAGAATTCGGTAGTCAAATCTTTATTTTACGCTCTGGCTTGAAAATGAAAGGAATCTAAATGATCGGAGGCATTAAAAATCCCGTGGAGGTGATCTTTAAGAACGAATTGTTTTTTGGAATATTTTTTCAAAATTTCTCACTCACATACGGACGGAAATCAGTTGGTGTTCATTTTTTGGAATAAATGAAAAAAAAAATTCTTCTTTTGATTTTTTTTCCTCGAATCTATTTGAGATCGATTTTTATTGAAAACCAATTGTCAATACATATTTTAACTTATTCTCTAATGTAACTG
>NW_022199535.1:2195-4096 GCF_009176525.2 Contarinia nasturtii | reverse complement strand
GTGCGCAAATTTTTCCTCGAAATAAATTTAATATTGAATAAACCACCCTTGCATCATATTCAATACAAGCAATTGGAAATTACAAATGTGCAGCTCAGATTTGTCGTAGACCACTCACTTTTATACTGAGGAGAATCTGTGGCGACTTTGAAAGAGCAATGTTTTAAATAGCACTTGCGACGGCAATATTGTGTCATCAGCAATTGAGCCAACGATTGAAAACTTCATCTATCGTATAAATATTCTAAAACTGCAAAATATATGTTTGTTTAATATTGAATTGTATATTCCAACTGCATTTTATAATTGGAAAATTTAATTTTTATAAAATTATTCGTTCTCGCTGATTTAAATGTCGCTCAAAAGATTCACATTCGAAACAACAACATGTACTTTTTGCAAGATCTATGATCTGTTGAACAGATATTTCGAAATCACGCAAATTACTAACTAAATATAAATTTAAAACATTGTCAGAACACGAAAGAACGACATTTAGCTGATTCATTGAATTTAACTTTCATTTCCGACTTTAAATTATTAATGTGGCTCTAAATAGAATTTCAACAGCTTCCACGACTCATTTGAAATTCATCCCTTTTTGTGAGATACATACGTAGTTACTTCGAACGTAGAACTGTCAAAAGGATCAAATCACGTATGTAAATCATAACGCTTGGGCATGATTCATTTGAACAATAGTTCGGTTTATAGAATATAAAGCAATCCACATTTTCATCAAGAACTTTTCGACCGCATGATACATAAAGACAAAAACGGTCCATAATAAATTATTGTGCACAGACTTTTCGGAGTGGCGACAAAATACTTTTGCTCATCTTTTCTCCCCCTCGACAAATATTTGCCTATAGTTTATTCATTTCTCTTTCTCTTGTGTATTGTTTATGAGCTTCGGCAACACTGCAGCCATGGTGAAAGTCTTTAATTATTTCACTTACTCTTGAATTGTGTGTGGAGGATGCGTTTAATGTTATTTAATCGCATACCCTTTTCAAAATTGAATTCTAATTTTCCAACACAGACGAAATAAAGATAGTGATGAAACAGCAGCAAGTGACAAAAACCATTTTTAAAAAAATACATTTTATGATGAATCGGTGAAAAATGTTTATATAATGAAAAATGTCTGTGTGTGTTTTTTCTTCTGAAAACCATCGAATTGCATTTAAAAATATTATAATCAAAGTTTAAGAGTTAAAATTCCACGACGAGCACATTTCAATGACAGCACTCAGTACGTGTGGTCTAACGCATACGATTCTGTTTACATCATGTTGGGTCGATTAAAAGTAACTTCATTCGAACTTTTACTATTTTTTCGCATGTTATTTCCCCTCCTAACAACCAACCGAATAATTTACAAACAGAACAAAAGCAGAAAAAAAACTGGAAGTGAAGATATTAAAATATCAAATAACGCAATTCGTGAACTTTATTAACCGTCACTAATTGTATAAAAAATGCATTTAGTGTAAAGGAAAAGAATTCGATTTAATACTTCAGCTCGTTGGTGTATTGGATTTCATAAGTTCTTTTCCTTTTTGTTATTGTGTATTGTTTGGTATTTATGCATTTTTTGTATGATTTTTTCTATCCGACGTCGGTGGTGAACCAGATAAAAACTTGTAAAGTAAACGGAAAAGAAAAATATTTCGAAATGGAAAATATACAATTGTTAGCGCGTTGCCTTTCAGGAACCAAATAGTCAGTACAATTCTCATAAAATTTAGTAATTTGAATTTTTTTCCCGGAATAGATTCTATAAAATATTACCCCCGTGTATGAGGCCCCAATGTAGTGTATAACTTAGCAAAATAAAAGTAAAGTAGAATGATTGAGAGAGAGAGAGAGAGAGAGAGAGAGAGAGAGAGAGAGAGAGA
>NW_022199535.1:0-2185 GCF_009176525.2 Contarinia nasturtii | reverse complement strand
AGAGGGAGCGGAATAGATTCGAAACAAATAGTTATTTATTGTTTCACTTACACCATTCGATTATTCCAAAGACTATAAAACATGCAATTTCATAAATATGTCTGTCATCACACTGGTTGACAATTAAAATCACATATATAATATATAAAAAACAATAACAAAACAAATCGACAAATTACTTTTTACAAGAGATTCATGAAATTATGCTGCGTGTCATTGCTTTTCGCCGTTCTTGAAAGAAGCAAGAAAAGATTTTTTTCTGACTTTTTTCTTCGGATAATTCCTGTATAATGAGATAATGTAAGAGATCGCCATATGATAAATTATTTTGATATAATTTGCATCATAAAGCACATATACAATACTTCTTTGAGGAATTTATAGGTTCAAGTTGCTACACGGTTCCACTTAATATTTGCCAGGAAACAAAATTTATTTATATTTATATATCTTCATTCTCTTTCCAAATGTGCTGGAGCGCAAAAAAATATATTGATAAATACTAATATTTTCAAAAGTTTCTATAAACGAAGCTTGTCAGAAAAAATAAAACACATATCTATAAAGTATATCGAGAAGAGAGTATGTTATTCGGCGCTTATGGCTGAGTAATGTCTGAATAAAAACATACTCTCATCTCGATATTTTCAATAGATATAAACTGGACGTAGCCATATTTTTTTTCGTTTTTACTCATGTGAAAAACATGTGCCAAAAATTCAAACATTTTGAGACATTTACACTGTGTGGCATACGTCCCCTCCCTGACGAAGTGTTACCTTTTGAAAATTTTCAAAGAATTCTTTCAATTTGCTAGGGATTTCCGTCAAAAAACTGAAGAGCAAAAAAAACGAAAAAAGTACACTTTTCGCAAAATACACTTCACTTTTTTGCTTTCCACTCTCGATTTTTTTCAATTAAGTTATTAATTTAGTTATTTTGAAAGACTTTTAGTATTCCGCGGTTTATTTACGAAGATTATGTATCATCTCCAAGAACAAAATATTAACCACGATAATTGCGAATTAATTGTAACTGAAAATAATTTTATTCATTTCGCAAAGAACAATTGCCAGTGATGAAAAGTAACAAATACAAGAATTTGTTTACATTTTTTATGGATGAATTGTGCAAATAAAAACTCTTGAATTTTGTGGATAAAATTCAAAAAGAATTCACGGTCGAATAAAGAAGAAATACCGATAAACTTGCACAAGCAACAGAAATTAAAATCGAATTGGCATCGATTTTAGTTCGAATGGTGAACATCACACTAAGCACTATTTTCGTGCGAACCTTCTAGGAATAAAAATCTTGACAGGTAAAAAAATGGCACAAAAGATGAACATACGAATCGAATGGACAATGTCAAATTTAAAGAAAAGGCAACACACAAAGGAAGACATAGAATAGAATGAAAGTTTGCCGACCGAATGAAACATTTACTTGCTTAAAAGGAGTTCGTTTTTCATTTGTTATATGCCAAGAAAAGAGGTAGCAGAAGCAGAGGTCATTTATCATCAGTTGCATTGCACACATTCGGTATCTTTTGTTTTTTTGCTCATTTGCAGCCTGCAACTCAAAAAGCATACGAAATCGAATATGAAATCTTCTGCTAATGCTTCAAATTAAGAAGATTTATGTCCGATGTTCATTGCGCAGCACTTAGTAAGTTAATTGGCATTATAACAAGTCGAACGACCAAATTGAAGATATTGATACTATGAATGATTTATTTGCCCGAAAGCAAAGTCAAACTTCAAAAGAAGAAAATCTCATATATTTTTATTGTTCTTTGAAACATTGGTTCGCAAATATCTTCCTTATTTTTGTTTCATAAGTGTGTACAATTCGGTAAACAGAATCAATGCAGAACAAAAAAAATCCAAGAAAATCCGGAACTGTTGAAGTTTGCATCATTCGCACTTGAATTCGGAATGTGCCATACAAATTTTCAAGCGGCTGGTAAGAAGAAATAAATTTTTCATCTTCGATCATGTTAAAATGTTTTGAAATTGTTCAATTTTATTGCACTTATTTAAAAAAAAATAAACGAAGGAAAGCAAAAAGTCGGTGGTGACACTGAATCAGCATTGAAATGGAGATGTATCGATCAAAAAACAAATTCAGAGAGAAAGAAAGAAAGAGAGAGAGAGAGAGAGAGAGAGAGAGAGAGAGAGAGAGA
>NW_022199534.1:0-9059 GCF_009176525.2 Contarinia nasturtii | reverse complement strand
GTAACGCTGCTTATTAAGTGAAATAGAGCGCCAAAGGCCATTAAAGACCTCCCGGACTTACCTCTACCTGAAAATAGGTCCGAAAATGACTGAACGTGACCCAACAAAACAAAATTTTAACTCATTATTGAGGTGGTTTGATTTTTCTGAAATTGTCCGACTCACTCTGTAACCTTTTGAGAATGTCGAATAGAGATTATCTGTGTGTTATGTTTGATAAATACTTTCGATTCTACATGCCCGCCCTACTCAAGACTTTTACAACAAATGTCGAAAATAACCAATCTTTTGAAATTTGCCTGTGGACCAAAAAGTAATTTTGTCTACAATATTCCATGTTTTCGTCCTGAAATATTCTGATTAGGACATGACAGATGTATTCTAGAAGGAAAAGACGATGTACACTCAAAGAAAATTTCCTATATCTTAAAAACAAATCTGTTGAAAAAAACTGAAAAATGCAGACTTTCAAATGGTTCAATATGAACAACATTCTTTGAGTGGGCATCGCTTTTCCCTTCTAAGATGCATATGCCCTGATCAGAATATTTCAGTACGGAAACATGCAATATTGCAGATGAAATGAATCATCTGTATTTGACATCCTCAAGAGGTTACAGGGTGAGTTGGACAATTTCACAAAAATAAGACCACCTCAATAATGAGTTAAAATTTTGTTTTGTTGGGTCATTTTTTTGAAAAATGTTCAGTCATGTTCGGACCTATTTTCAGGTAGAGGTAAGTCCGGGAGCACTTTAATGGCCTTTGGCGGTCTATTTCACTTAATTAGCAGCGTTACGAACCAGAAAAAATGTTTTTAAAATATGTTGAACTTTTTTGAAAAATTGAAATTTTTGGTCAAATTTCAAAAAATGGACCCCTGGAGGCGCTAGGTCTGTAATATCAATTATGTCAAAAAAACGTCATATTCATAAATCTTACATATTTTTCCATAACTTATAACTATAGCCAGTATCCCTTCTGAATTTTTACAAAAATCGAACCACCCTACTGCAGAGAATGGTGAGAAAATGGAAATTTATTTCCGAAATATGAAGAATAACATTGGAATTTTATTTTCACTCAGGTCATATAAAGGTAGAATATAATTACGGAGGGTCTACATTAGGTAACGTTGCTTCAACTAGTAAGGACATTAAAGGTCAATATTAATAAAAGAAACAAAGAGTTGTGCAACAAATTTTGCGTACCTTAAACTTTGTATCAAAACCATTTTCATAGGTCATGAGAAAATTATTGAACTACTTATTAATAACGGGGCAAATGTGAACACTCAAGATGAAAGCGGTTACACTCCGCTTAAAAAAGCTTCATAGTGGTAATGCAATTTACATTTATTTTAGTCACAATTTCAAATAAAAGAGAATAACATTGAACACTTATTTTAACTCAGGTCAATCGAAGATAGTTGAGTTAATGCTTAGGAATGGCGCGGATATTAATTTAAAAACTAAAAATGGACGAACACCGGATGATTTGAACTTACCTGAACAAAAATATTTTTTTATTACAATTTGAAAATTAGTCACAATGTTCAAAGAATTTGCAATTTAAAAAGAAAAGTTATTAAATTTATTTAATTTTTTTTTAAAGTTATTAAAAATGATTAAATTATAAATCTTCACAGAAAGAAAAAATGTGGTATTTTTAATTCAATTTTGATAGATTTAATATAAAATCAACCAACGTCGAATTAAATTTACCATTTTTGACATCTCTGAGGCATATTTCTCAAAAGAGACTTTCAGTTTAATAAGTTTTACCAATTGCTTCATTACATTTACCAAATTCATGGGCTAGCGTCATCTGTGGTTTCGAAAAGTTAGTAAATGTAATGAAGCAGTTGGTAAAACTTATTCAACAAATAGTCACTTTTGAAAAATATGCCTCAGAGATGTCAAAAATGGTAAATTTAATTCGTTGTTGGTTAATTTTATATTAAATCTACCAAAATTGAATTAAAAATACCACATTTTTTCTTTCTGTGTATTATCGAAAAGATGTGGTTTTTAACGGTGATTGGATGTATTATGCATCATTGTATCATACCTTTTTCCCACCAATACATGTATAAAAAATTATGTACCAACTGAAACTAATTCAGCCAGTTTTGGCGATGAACAACTATTATTATATTAATATAAAATGGTTTCACACAATAAAATTGACAAAAATTCAATAAAATGGCCTGATTTTCAATAAACCATTTTTATTTATTATATTCCTTTCCATTTCTGTAATATTTTTCGGGAGATTTCAATGGTATCGCCATTAGCCATGGTGCTATATATTTTATGGGCGAGTGTGAATGGTTCTTCGATTTGTTTGAACATTTTTTGTTTGCACATGTCATCACTGAATTCGCCATTCTTCTTCTCAATACTTTTTTCGAGCTCAGAAAAAAACAATTGCCATCGGGGCAAACTATAGTCACGTACGATTCCAGCCCATTGCTTATGTGCATAATCGGAAATTTCGCCATTCGGTCCCCTGCACAAAGAACATACCCAATTGTAATTGCATATCTTAATGTAGAACATATTCATAGTTAGTAGTTACCAAATTGTGATATGAGTGCGTGCATTGTATTCGAATAACAACTTTTCCTGTTGATTGGCGCCAATGGATTTAGCGCTTTCAATCCAATTTCCAAGAAAGAAATGTTCATCAGTTTGCAAAATGTCATCCAAATCAATCAGCATTGACTCGAAAGTATGGCGAATTTTTTTCAAAGCTATCACATCTTTAGCAGCAAATGCTGTCTTCATCTGAGGATACAACAGCTCAATTTTATTCTGAAGGAATTGACGTGTTACATCTACAAGATCGTATTTAAATAATTTATTGCCAGTGATCAAGTTGAGTGGAGTCTTTAACATTTCATCAAGAACATCGTCAATCAGTGTTAAATTGTACCATGCCTGTATTTTTCAGAAAAGAATTCATCAAAATTAGGAGTGTGTTTCTATTATTTGCTAAAATTGGACAGAACTTACCCATTGCGTAATATTCATCGATGGCCTAGAGCCGACGACATAAAAGTATCTAGCAGGATACGATTCTATTTTGAACGTATAAACCGTGTCCTGTAAATGTTATATGACAGAAGTTATCATCAACGATTACACTCATTCTATCCTATATTCTACAATAGCTTACTTTGAGAATATTCCAAGCGTTTCGTATATGCTCATTTTCGATGCCATACCGATTGAGTGTGTATTGTTTAATCCATTTTGGAATGTCCGTCGAATCCTGGTACCAACTTCGATCCAAAGCAAATTCATACATGATATAGTTTTGATTGATTCCTTCTGGTGTAATTCCCACGCCGACCATTGATGAATTCGGGAATTGTTTTACGTTGACGATCTCCTAAATACGGAATGATATGTAGAACAATGTAAAGTCATTCACGACGATTGATAAGAACAAAAAAATAAAGTAAATTCACCTGATTAACAATCTCTAGATTGCCTTTAGATTCAATTCCAGTTGATTACGTCCATTTAGATCATTTTTTGAAGGGTGAAATTAATACAAGAAGATATAAGATTTCAGTATTTGGATTTGTATGCAAGAGATTTTTAATTCTAAAACGTGATTTAGGTTGCACGACTGTCATATAGTCAAACGAAGATCATCACCCACAAGTTGCATACACTCAAAGTAAATAATAAATTGGACTGAATTTACCTTGCATGCCAAGTCTTCCGCCAAAATTGCTCAGCATACACCAAATGAAAGGCTGACCATGGAATGACTTCGTGACTGGCCACAGTGGCTGATGATTGGCATTTAAATCCAATACCAAAATTCTTCCCCTTGGAACGGCCGTTAAAAATGCCTCTACAGCATCCTCTGTCCATTGTGGATACCTAAAGAACCACGATTGAAGTAGCCAAATAGCGTTTTTATCCACTTCTTTCATTGTTGAATAAATCATGTTTGACGCATGTGCAATATATTCGACCGTCATATTGGGCAGATTCATTTCATGGAATGGATCGCTAAAGTAAATGTGATTTCCGCCACCATACTCTTTGATAATTTTTGTTAAAAATAATTTGCCAACTTTTTTGAAGAGTGGATCATTGGACTCGATTAATAACGGGCAGGAATATTGAGCCGGAAAATCATGCCATCTTCCTCTGCATTTTACATATTCTGCATTCGGGTATATTCGTTTCAGTGCTTTTGGCACATAACCAGCAAATGCTGGCAGAGCAAAGGCGATTCCCAGATTGCGGAACGATGAGATCACCTGCTTTTGCAGTGAAGACGACCATAACATAAAACGGCCTGGTAATGGACCACCAAAACCATTTATATGCGCCATACGCTGCCATGCAGCAAACGATGGACCGACGAAGTAATCATTAATTTCGTCTTTTGTTAGACCCAGTTCAGTGTAAACATCACTCCAGACCTTCTCCTGCACATGAACGTAAAAAAAATATCGGTGATGTGAAAGCGGCTGTAAAAATATGGATCAAACAACAAAAAACAAACCTGAGTCGGCGCCAATGTTAATGTGATGCCTTGCATTGCAATCCAATCGATATGACGTTGCCAATCTTTCCATTGCCACCAAGTCAAACTATACGAAAATGAGCACACATTCTACGATTTCGATACAAAATCAATAAATACTCGTATTTTAATCGAAACAACAAGAATTTTTTTATTTTTTCCAAAAGAGGAAAAACAAAAAAGTTATTTGTATTGACCTGGTAGTAAATAAAACGGCTGGGTGATGTTTCCGTTACATTAACATCGGGCAGTTTATCTGGCATTTGTATTCTATACCCATCCCAAGACACATGACTGTTACAGTAGAATTTTAGATAATGGTTAAATGCCTTGCACGCTATCACACCAGATGAAGCTTTTATTCGCACAATTTTATCGGCTGTGGATTTGTACAAGTGAAACGTATGCAAAGGTAGACGGGCGTCAATGTTCACTTTAAACAGATGTGCATGCTTGGGCACTGTTCGTTTGATCAATTCATCAACTGCCTTCGCTTGCACTTCTTTCGACGCTGTTGGTTCAGTATTGGCAAAAATATGTTCAAATTCTATAAATGAATAAAGTATGAGAATATCGTCATTTGATTTCGTATGACCTCGTATGGATATATAGATATTTTAAACAAACGAATACGAATCCCAATAAACCATTTGATCCATTCTGTAATGTCATTTGTAGCACAATATGTATACATGTACAAATTTTGTACACATTATGTATACAAACAAGGAAGAGTCACTACGCTCAAGATCAGTTTTTAAAGTTTGTCAGCAATCTTACAGAACATTTTTGCACTATATGAGTATGGGATATTCAAATTCAAAGCACTACTATTCCTAAAGAAATCATCGTTATTATTTCAAAAACTTACGTTTAATTCCGAGTGCTTTGCTAGCTGATTGTCCTCCATCAATATGATGCACCTATAGTTTGAAAAAAAAAAAAAACAAATTTCTTTTCAAATATTTCAATATATTGATGAGGTAAAGGTATAATTTTACTAACAAGGCACTTGATCAGGAGACACACTATGAAGATCGAAAATGGTAACTTCATTTCGCAAAAAATAGATGAAACTATGCGTAGTCAGGCACTTCTATATCTTTTATATATTTTTTTTTGAAGAAATATTTCTAGAGTAAACAATTTGTTTGAATCATTCGAATTTGAAATAAATAATAAAATAAAGAAGTCAATATTATTATTGGAATATGTGTGCGTAAAGTATTGCAATCGCCAGAAATGTGTTTTATTTCCATTTTTGGGGTCGGAGAACGCGAATTTGAGGTTTATCACGTCGTACGCAAAATTTGGTCACAAAATATCCAAACAACGTGCACATAACGAGCTTATCTGATTTCGCCAAAATATGTTGACGAAAATATTGCGTTCCACATTACGCAAAGTAAGTAAACAGCAGAAAACGAAAATGTAATAAAAAACGAATGCTGACAACGGTGCGGAAAAGTGCGTCTTACAGCGGTAAAACCTTTTTTTGTTCCAAATGGAGTTTAATTACGAGTTTATCTTTTGTTTAATTAATGTATTGATAGAATATTGTTTTGTTTCACGAAAAATTTCTACAGACATATGGTAAGTTTTCGTTACTAAGATTAACATTTAGATGGAGAGTAATTCGAACTCAATAATATAATTTTGAATAGATCATGCCACATATTATTTGACAAATTCCAGCGAGTTCTCTGCGTGACTTTGTCTACATGTAGACATTACTGCAGTTATTCTATATTACAATCGGATTCATGATGTGTCCATATATTTATATAACGTGTGTAGCGGTCTCCGTCAAGTCACAAGTCAATGGACAAATTCTCAATAAATTGGTTGTACCCGAACTGATAACAATGTTATGATTTATGTTATGGAAGAAGTGAGATGCTTGCTCGCGATAACAGCATACACAAACAACATCATTTATAGTCATAAAATTACAAAATTCATGGTAAAACATTATTTTTTCAGTTCGAAGAGATTTCCTAACAATGATTGTTTACACAATTGCGATGTGATATTCAATTGAACGACATATTCATTCATTTGTTTCCGCTGCGTAGAGTTGTATCAATCGAAACATCGTCACATGAAATGAAAAAAAAACTAACCGCGGCCACTTATGTTTTAATGGAATTTCACTTTGTGAAAAATGTTTGCATTGAATTCCAAAAGGAAGCACATTGGTTACATTGTTTTTTTAAAAAGAAGAAGAAAATCAGTGGCGTTGTTTTTTTACAATCTATCGACCCGGATTGAATACACACCGAAGTATAAGCAAGATCGATCACTTAGTTGTTCACATTTCATCGTTGCGCACGTTTGTTCGTATGCAATGAATGGTGTTAGGTGCCATTTACAGTGGCTGTGTCTCCATATGTTTATGTTATTTAAAGACATAATAACGGCACGCAGTCTGAAACACTTTCAATCACTTTGCATTGAGTAAACTCAATTGGCTGGCCATTTTTCTATTGGGGTTAATGATAATTACGCGATCAAGTTGAATTTATCTTAAAGCAATTGTGGGTTTGTGCGTCTCATGCCATTTGTGACAAAATCACAATAAAATCATAAAGCATGTGAATGTGCGGCGTACACAAGTGGTTTCGGTGATAATAACATACATGCATTTATATATTTTACACCAGTTTCAGCTGAATTGGCTTGTACTTTCTTCAAACTATTCACTTCTTTATTCAAATTATTGGACTCTTTCTGTGTCTCTTCGTTGCTCTTCATCTCTCTTTCGCTCTCAATAAAAATGTCAAGCTCTTAAAATCAGGAATACATTTGATCAACGTGCGGAATGTTTTCATCGATTTAGAAGCAAAAAAAGTGGCAACGATTGAATGAGAGCGAGTGAGTGAATTGTACATATTCTCAGAAATATGTACAGAATTTGTTCAATTAACAAGGCACGTACGATGTGTTTCTGTCAAGAAAAACGAGCCAAGATTGAAGCTAATGGATTTTTGCGATGGCAAATAAATAAATAATTTTACATCGAATCAAAAGCGACAGTCACACATTCGCTGGGGGACGGACACAAAATCTAGTAAAATCTAGTTTCATAGTTTACTGCTAATTTTGCTAATATTTTTCTAATATTAATAAAAAAACCCACTATTATAACTATACAGACATACTAATATTGCTAATATTAGTTCACTAGTGTACGATGTCCGAGATTTAAAGAGGATTTTATTCAGTACAAACAAATTTATTTTATTTTGGAGTTTCAATTTGTGTTTTACAATTATAATTTTACTTATAATTATTTGGATTTCAGTGTGGTCCTTCTGATTTGTTTGATTCTTGGTTTGAATTTAATGTATCAACTTCGTATGTCTTTATTGCCAAGACAGTGACGAAATGTGTTAATAATTATTTGTATGTTCTTAATGGCAGTACAGTGACAAAATGTTCAAACTTCGAATCTTTGGCTTGTATGTCCTTTAACGGAACAGTGACAATGTGATGTTATAATTTGATGTAATTTAACTTGTATGTCCTTAGAGGCAAGACAGTGACAATATATTAAATATCAAATCGATTGGCTTGTGTGTCCTTAATGGCAAGACAGTGACAATATGCGTCGGTTTACTTTCCACAACTGAACCCGATTAGTCTTAACATCTAGGCCTTTATATACTAATTTTGGTGAGGGATTTTTCTACTGTATTAAATCTAAATGCACGGTTTTACACACAACCCTCATAAGAGGATGACAAAATGTAAGGTTTTGCACACAACTTCCATAAGAGAACGACAAAATGTAAGGTTTTACACACAATTCTCATAAGAGAACTGCATTATGTATGGTTTTCCATACAGTTTCCATAAGCGAGTTGCAGATACGTCGATTTTACTCTCCCCTTCGTTTTATCCTGAGTCACTTGCGTCCGTCGTACTGTATTGATGATTTATGTGTAGTGTTTTTATTGACAGGTTGCGTTCCCCCTGATTATATACACTTACTATGTGTTTTATCCATATTCCCCTGATTAGTGTTATACTGTGTTATACCAGATGTTAATCAGATGTGTCACCCCTCATTACTTGGTGCTGTACGATATTGTCGATAGAGATGTCAAGAGGTTTATTTATGTTTATATTCGATCGTAAAAGTGTTCTCCTTAATAATTGGTACGTATTGTATTCTTGATTATACGGTTTTCAATATGTGGTTTCGCTGACTCCCAATTAATGTGTGTATTTTATGTGGATCGTAAAATATTCTCTTAATTGGTAACGGTTGCGCTCTTGGTTTTATGAAATGTATGCATTCATATTTCTCATGTATATTTGATTGATTTGAATCAAAAATGTTTATATTTCTGTGTGTTGATTATAAAATGCGCCCCTCTATAACGAGTGCGCGGCATATTACCGTGTGTCATCTACCCAATATTTCTGTATGTGTCTTGTGTAATTTGCATATTTCAATATGTAAGCGTTAAATGAGCTATTTTAGCCAGAAAACGCTTACA
>NW_022199533.1:0-3138 GCF_009176525.2 Contarinia nasturtii | reverse complement strand
ATCAAAATTATCTTGACGAATACGATTGGTTTATAAAAGGTGATGACGATATGTTCTTAATGCCGGAAAATTTACGTTTTATGTTATCAGCGTATTCAACCGACGATCCCATTTATTTTGGACATAAATTCAATACGACAGATCATAAATGGGGATATTTTAGCGGTGGCAGTGGATATGCGATGAGCCGAAAAACGCTTCGCATTTTTGTTGAAAAAGTGTTGACAAATAAAAATTTTTATAATAATCCAAAGTCGGTTTGTAACATTAAGACCGACGATCGAATTGAAGATTATGATATTTCACGGTGCTTGGATTATTACAATGTATATCCCGGTGATGCGAGAGATCTATTGAAACGTGATCGGTTTCTACCATTTTGGCCGGAAGAACATTTTTTCATCCGTTATAATCCAACGTATTGGTATTGGCAGAGAAAATACTATTGGAACGATGATGGATTGGACTGTTGCTCAAATTATACCATTGCATTTCATTACATATCAGCATCGTATCAATATACAATGTATTATCTCATTTATAAGCTACAACCATATGGTATTAATCCACGTTACCCAAAGCCACCAATGCAAAAAGACTTTAAACAAGTCGCCAATTTACTCGATCGTGAACGATATGATCCAACTTTTCGGGGATATTAATTTGGAGTTTTCGTTAAAAAAAAAAACTTTTAGCTATAAGGCAGAATTAAGCAAATATATTTTATAAGAAAAAAATGATTTTTTTTTGTACTCAAACTGACATTGTAAACATTGTATTTATAGAAAACAGATAATATATCAGCAGTTTGTGATTTAGTTGTCAACTCTACTTGAAAACGGACCCATCTGGCAATATTTTCAGTTAAAACAGGACCATCTATGATAGAACATTGTACTAGTGTCCATCGATAGCAGAATTTCATGACATTTTGGCACATATGTAAAAAGCGAAACTGAGTCACTGACAAGTTATATCTCCTAACGTTAAAAATAATTTATTCATGTCAACTGATATCTTCATTATCTCTTGTTTGTTTGTAGCTTCTCTGTTGTTTCACTACAATCTTCAATACTTAAATTTTATTGCAGACCACTGAAGCCTGTGTCTTATCGGTCGTTCAAAAGTAACAAGATAACACCGGTTTTCTCTTAGCCTAATACAATTTTTTCAGTATTATCAGTTGTTTGTCACATGAGAAAGTGAACAGATCGAATTATTTTCCACTGTATATCAAAAGTAAATTAAAATGGGAAAATTCTACTTCAAAGGTTTTATGTGTCCAACATTTACGGCATTTGATGAAAATAAGTAAGTCTTTCGCTCACCAAAATTAGCGCAAATGTCTCAAAGACAAACAAATTGAAGCAAAAACTTGTTTTGTTAAACTGTGTAAACTCCACAAACATTATTTAATAAATGAATGAACTTTAAATTGATTTTACTCTTTTTTTATTTATCTTTGGTTTCGACTCAAGCAAAATCAATTTGAACCGGCTAGCATATTCGTGAGCTCAAGAAGTTTGTCAAAATAAAACTGCAACGTACATTTTTCATATGAACATGTTGCTCTTTTACTTTAGCAAATTTCTTGGGCTCACGAATATTCTAACCGATTCATTTAAAGTTCATTCATTTATAAAATAATAAATTGAAGCTGTTTCAAAAAAAAAAAAAAAACAATTGAATTTATTTAGACAGGTGGTATATGACGTAATCGATGAGTACTGCTCTTATTTAAAAGCAAAAGGTGTGAATGGCGTATTAGTAAATGGAACAACTGGCGAGGGAACGTGTTTGCGTTTGGATGAACGTAAGCGATTGGCTGAAGAGTGGTTGAAAGCATGTCGAAAATATGGAATGACGATGATGGTGCAAATCGGTGGCTGTGACATTCTTGGCGTTTACGAATTGGCACAACATGCAGAGAAAATCGGCGTTGATTGTGTTTTATGTTTGCCCGACCTATTTTTCAAACCGAAAATCGAGGAAGACCTTGTGAGCTACATCAATGGCATTGTAAAATATTGCCCAACTCGACCATTTTACTACTATCACATTCCACGCATGTCTGGAGTAGATTGTAAGTAAAGAGAATTCATTCACATCAATTCCCAGAATGTCTATTGATTTTCTTTTTCTTTGGATTTGCAGTGAATATGCCTCGATTTTATGATTTGATCGAGAAAGAAGTGCCTACATTCTGCGGAATAAAGTACACGTGTGGTGACATGGAAATCGGCGTTCAATTGATTAAAGAAGGTCGTAATATTTTACTCGGTGCTGATACAATTTTATGGGGAGCGTTTTCACTTGGATTTGATGCAGCGATTTTGACAACGCTTAGCATTTGTCCAGAAGCAAGTTGCGGAATTTATAAACATTTTGTTAATAATAACCAAGAGGAAGGGCTTAAAGCACAGCGGAAACTAAATCAACGCATTGCAAGCATTCTCGCAAAAGGCACCGGCGAATGGGTGGAAAACATGAAAAATGAATTCAACAATATTAACGTCGGCTTCAGTGTTGGACCAGTTCGTAAACCAACGATTATCTGTAGACGTTTGTGAATTTAATGTTTTGAAAACTACACCAATATTGTTCAAATGTTAGATGGACAGCAGTTTGAAAATAAAAATAAATGAAGACATAATGTTTGAGACTTTTTTTGGTTTTATTTCTATTTTTTTATAAAAGAATTAATATTTTTCATAACACGCGCCTCACAATTAATGATTAACTGATCAACTAGTTTTTTGAAGTTAAGTTAGGAAATCGCACTGGAAATAGTTTAATACCAATTGAGAAATATGGGAAATATATTGATGTTTGAGGAAATTTGGTCAATTCATAATCAAAACATGAGAATTCAATAACACTTCAATCGATTACCGAATTAGTTGATATTGCTTAAGATTGAATTTCCTGAAAATTCTTGAGTAAATTAACCAAAACTCACGTTAATAGAGAAACATTTCTCAAACTATTTTATTCTTCAAATAAAATTGCAAGAGACGTGTGCTTCATTATAAACAGATAGCATAAGTAAAGGCAAAATAAATCAAAAGACCGTTAGATTGCTTTGAATAAAAACTGCAGTTTCATATCATTTATTTAAAATATGTTCGTATTAATAGA
>NW_022199532.1:0-3102 GCF_009176525.2 Contarinia nasturtii | reverse complement strand
TAGGAATTTGGAAAAAAAATTCTGATACGCTGAGCATGTTTACTGGTAAGAAATTTGGTCACTTCAACCTTACCGACTATTTGTGTTTTATTTTTTAAGCCAGCCACATCATTTACATTGAATCGTTGCACAAGTGAATCTAATTTTGGTATATCTATTGGTTCGCTAATTGCTTTCGATGTAAATGGAATTTTAATTTTATTCACTGAACTAGACATTTCGTAGATTGAATTTTCATTCTCATTAGTTGATTTGCTACGGCTATGATTAGATGTAGTACCAACCGGAGTGGCATAGAATGATTCTGCTTCATAATAAACTGGATCAGTTTCCGTTTCAGATTCGTTATCCATTGAAGAAAATGTTATGTTACGGCTTCGACCATTGCAGTTCCTAACATTGCGATAAAAAACAAAAAACAAAAAACAAATAATAGATTTCAAAAAAGTCTTCATATTCTTGATTCGAACAATAAATTGAAATTCAAAATGAAAGTTACCAGTCGCCAATGTCAAGATATTCCAGCTCTTGTGCGAAGTTTGGAATAAGATTTGTAATGTGTAATTGTGTTATTTTCGATTGTGCATATCCAAACATAAGCATTGAAAAATGATGGTTACACAATTCTATTGAACCACTCTCATCAATTACCTAAGGGGAGAATCACAAAAGAAAAGAACGAATAATCAAAAAATGATTAGTGAATAATCGAAAATAATCGATTATAATCGAAAAAGAATCAATAAGAATTAAGAAATTTCATCATCAATTACCACTAAGCCACTAATATTTTGAAAGACCCAGATTGTTATCACATACGTATTTGGTATTGAATCGCCACCAATGCCACAGTCTGAGGAAACGCTCGTTGCTGCTGATTCAGCCTCAGTCTTTGGCGCAATCATTAGACACAGTGGAAAGCTTAAATTATCTTTGGCTTTACCCGTCGCTTTTTGCTTATATATTGTTTTATGATTCGATGAGTTTTCTGCATTAGGCAATTGAATGGCTGGAATCAAATGTCGAATATCGGATCCATAAATTTCATCGGTATCAATTTGAAATAACATAAATGTTTCATCATCAGTAGATATAATTTTGCCATTTTTATCCACAACAATCTGAGCGATGCGACGTTGTACTGGTTCTGTTTTTGGGTATGCAATAAATATTTTATGGAATAATCAGTATGTTTTATTGTTTTAATTAGAAAAATCTAACCTGCAACACACAGCATCCGTCCAACATCTGCATCAATTTGTCGGATCCATAAACTAACAGCTACTTTTGATCCTTTTTTGGTTGTCATTTCAACAACTTTTCCACTAAGCAGCACCATGGTGCCATCGGTCGTATTGAGCTGACCTTCTGCCAATGCCGACACATAACTCTTCTTATTTGTTTTGTTTGTCAATAACGATAAAAATTGCATATCACATAGTTCACTTGGACGATAATCAAGCAATTCGCATGCTTTATTATTTACAATTAAAATATTTGACGACTTTGAATCAATTGTAAAAATAGCCTTATTCGGATTGATATCTGTCTTTGGAATACGGGAAATTGATTCTGATGCAGCAGTGCTGGTAAATGCTCCATTAAACGGTAATCCATTTCCCGACGAAAATATTTTACGTGTTGAAAATCGAATGCCATTTGCTCCATCGACTTCGATATCGAACAGAAATTTCGCGATAGAAGAGCGACAAGAGGAAAGATTAAATAAGATTTTAAAAATGAGAAGAAAAAGAACGGCGTGCTTCACATATTATTTATTCAGTTACCTCGAATTTTTTCCATTTCCTTTTTTCTATAAAATAAGTATTTTTTTTTTTGTTTTTGAAGGACTGTTGCAAGATAATTCTTTGGTTTTTCAAAAGGAAAAAAATACAAATATGTCAATCTCCTTCAATCGAAACCATCTCTCACCAGTTCATTGCAAAATATCACGTTAAATGAATTATTCGTTTTATTAACACCTCAGATTTTGAGTTCGCGTCACCAACAATATTTTTACTTTTTTCTACTTCCCTTTTTTCTAGTCGTCCATAAAATTCAATAAATTAACACACTGCATTTGCTTCAATTGTTGCCGAACTTTATTTAAATTTAATTTACTGGAAACTAAACACTTCCTTTACGTATCTAGCTGTGCTAATTCTCGTAATAAATTCTTTTATAATTTTTTTTTCTCCACGATAATGGTATGTGCTAATACAATATATACGAATATTTCAATGACATTCAAATATCGAAATGTTTCTGAAACATTTGAGGAGTACAATAAAATAAAAACATTGCACATACAAACGCACGTGAACTTGTAAATGTGTGGCAAAAAAAAACAAACAAACATCTCCAATAGACTAAAATTGTAAAATCATAATCATAAATGATTCAGTATAGAGCACAAATCGATTCGAAGTAAAAGCGCATGTGCGGTCATTTCGCGTACACATTTACCATATTTGTATTCTGTTTTCAGGTTTATATAAAATTTTGGTAATTCGGTAACAATGTAATGAAATAGAAAATGGTAGATATTTGTAGCCAAGAACGACAATGAATTCTTAATTCTTGGTCAACACAAATGTATCAAGACTTTTTTGTTACGATTAAGATGTGACATACACTTTCTAATAATAAAATAACATCGTGAAGTCATTGGCCAACTAAGAAATTATGATACACTTCGATTGTGAATACAATTTATAATCCATTTCGCAATTTTAAGTGATTTCAACATTTTCGTAGTTTTTTGTGCTATTTTGATAATAAAAATTGTTGATACATTCAAATTGACCATGGTATGTTAAGTCATTTTCATTTTCAGATACTCATATTGCACATCACATGATGTATATGTCATGTAAATTCAATTCAATATAAAACAGCTGATTTTAAATTGAGTGAAAAAATCATAATCGGAACGTTAATCGTCGATTCTTTACGGTGTGTGTTACATGATTCATTGTTCTTGTGCTTAACATCTCAAAGTATGCAGTGTTACGTAATAGGATCTATGAATGAATACTGTACACACAAAAAACACCTAACCTCAATATGACACGATTTGACATAAAATTCAGTTTATCCGAA
>NW_022199531.1:0-6675 GCF_009176525.2 Contarinia nasturtii | reverse complement strand
CACCGAAACTATGCCCCATAAGAGACTGTATAAAATGCAAAACTGTAGCACTGCTAGCGTCACTACGGACAACTATGGAGTTCTAGTCCGTTGGTTGCAACTGAGCAAAAGTCTTTTCACTATTTGGCGGCAACTTGGTGTAGATTACATTGAATTCAGTCGTGGCGCTAGCAGTGTGACAGTTTGGGCATAATTTTGGTACGCTCAAAAATAATAAATTGGACAAAAGAATTTGTTTGCTGTAAAAATGGGTAAAGTGGGTAAGGCGAAGTGGTTATGTTTACATATTTTATGAAGCAATCATTGGTCGTTTGAGGTGACGGAATCGTGAGGTATCAAATGGAGTAGGGGCTTTCATGCAAGATTTTCTTTCCCGAATTCGACGAATAAACAAGAGTATAACAAATGATGCAAATGTTTTCAAATAATGCAAAGTTTTACCGATTTCACTATTTTGTGCAAAAAATCCACCGATCTTGGCCGATATGTGAAGTGTATGTTCTGGAAGTGGACCCTCAGGATGGGCCAAGGGATTGTCAAACCATGGTCTGGTCTGGTCCATCCAGAGGATCCACCAAAACCCACTTCCAGAACAATTAATTATCAAAAAATACCCGAATATAACCGATATTTTACAGATATGCCGATATTCCGCCGATATTTCAACGATATTTCAACGATATGCCAATATGCAACGATAATGCAAATTTCATCCAATAAAAATACATGAAAACCCCTAGTAGTGGAGGGTTTGGATTGAGGAGAAAAAGTGTTTTTGTTCAAACCATGTAAGTTCGGACTCGGGATACCCTCTTTAAATCGTCCGAGCTACCTCTCAATTTATTAGTTATAATATGGTGTTGTGGCAAACTTCAGTAATTGTGATGGCCTTTGATTCTCATAAAACCATTGTCATAGTTCAAGGTTGATTAATTATGTGCTTGTGTGTGCATGAAAATATTTCAAAATTTCCGTTAAACTCAAATTGGAATAGCCTTCCCACACTAGGTGTGTGGAAAGGTAAAATTGGTTTCCCTCTGTACAGATTCACTTCATCCTTTCGAATTGAATCAATAATGTGACATAAGTTGCGATAGCCGCAATGATCTGTAAAATCAAATGATCAAATTAATTGCGAAAAGTAAATTTTTCCGACGCAAAACCAATATTTTTTACGAAAACATGATTCATATCAAAAACAACGGACGTACATTGTAAAAAAGGGGCCAATCGAAATGAAAAAGACCACAAGTTGCCACGGGATGTTGATACGCTATTTGTTGGGATACATACGTCAACTAAGAATTAAATGAAAAACGTCATAAAACCCGAGAAATCGGGATTAAAAAACCCATACTTATGGATAGAAAAGTTGTTAAAAAAGTATGCAAGAAAAAATATTATATTTTAAATATATCAAAGCCAAACCTCTGCGGCCACATCTGAGTCATTGCATGTATTGATGTTATCGTGTAGTCCCTTCAAGATCGCTTTGCCCTATCACATGAAAATCATAAATTTTGCCATTGAATGTTCGATTAAGTGGAATGAAATACCTTCCGTGCAATCAAACTGCCGCTATAAATAACCAGTATTGTAATCGGTGCATAATAAAATGTACAAATGAGGTTGAAAGATAGACGATCCATTTCACTATGTCCCCCAAGATATTTATAAATAGCCAAAAATACTAAAATATAATACACAAATGCGACCCCAATGTAAACCATGACCTGAAACGGAAACTCCGAATGAGAATTAAAACGGAATTTTGAAGGACAGAAAATGACCTGGAGTGAATAGCAGCGATTAATCATTTCCATAATTTCAGTCAGCTTATCATGTTGACTACCAATAAACTTAATTATTCGAATTCTCTCCATTTGTCGTCGTTGCGGTGAGATAGCCGAATTGCCGCCACTCGTAAAATGCTTCCTACAACGACAATAAAACAATAACACCAATGTCTAAATATAGAATATGGTTTAGAAATTACAGTAATATTGTGTCCAACATTTCGAAGCGTTCACAAAGTTGATAAATCATTACAACATAGGTTATATGCACCATATCAACGACACTAGTTGTGTGACAGTACATATAAAAGACTTTCAGCCCTCCTCCCATTATGAAGTTTTCGCGAAATTGTCGAAATAAAAGAATAGCCAAAATAGGTGTCAGAATAGTAAACACGAATGTTCCCAGGTACCAATAGAACATTCGTCGACGCTTCGTTTCGTAGTCCAAGTCAATTTCATACTTCATCATCTATGCTTGAACGAAAGTTTCTAGTCAATCAATCAATAATATGGAAAAATTGTAATGAATACAAACTAGTTTATCAAAACGGGCAAATCTTTGCAAAATATTTGTAAATCTGGATCGATTATACATGTCCATTGCAAGCAATAAGGGAAGTGAGGCAACCTGGACCAATCCAATCAACGAGTCACAGGAAGCCAAAAAATTATTGCTACTTTGCAAATCGACCGATAAGAGATACAGCGATGTAGCGAATAAAAGCATCAACATTTTGATCGCAAACCAAAGCAAATCAAGCATTTTCACGCGGGCTTTTTGAATGTCACCATTCGCATCACACTCGATTGAAAATGGCAAAAGACCGAATATACGAGAAAAAATGTACATTGGACGAAAACAACTGATTAAATTCATGTTTGAACCGCGCACTTTTGTAGTTTGACCGGCGGGTGTGATTTTAGACACATCTGGAATCAAATTTTTATTCGAATCAAGCATTTTTCGAAAAAAAAAACTTTGGGTGAGAAAATAGGTCCAGCGATCAGGAGAGTTTAAAGTCGACTGAATATTTAAGGGACGCACTTCACTTAATATATCATCAGAAGAAATTGAACAACATTTTATTATATTTGAATTAGGTTTCTATTTTTGAGATACAACACATATATTAAGCTATAAATTTGATTTTTTAATTCATTTTTTAAAGCATCTTAAATTATGAATTCCGTTGAAAATCAACATTCGTGCATTCATGATATCGTGGTCGTGTGTTTGACTTTTCAACGTAGTTTTATTGATGAGCCAAGTTTACTTCTCTGCACACAATTACTTCATTCTATCGAATTAAATCAATAACGTGACAAAAGTAGCGACCGAACCAATCACCTGGAATTAAAGTCATTACATTTAATGACGAACATTTTTTAGATTTACAAAACGAGAAAAGGGACAAATGTAGGCTTGGAATGAAAATAACCGAATAGCAGGGACTCATGGGTGCATGCGTGAGTTAATCGCTTTCCAAAAAAGTGCCATTTTAACAATGAAGACCTTTTATAATCCCTTCAAGTATTGTTTCTAAGCACACATGGGACTTTGAGTAATTGGAAAAACATCGAGGGGGATAATCAAAAAAGCTAATTCGATTTACTATTTTATGTACTATTTTTATTAATATAAATCGTGCACAAAAGTGCAATTTTTTCAAGTGCTCAATATATATTGTTTTCCCGAACCCGACCAGAGCCCGACCGAAACTATTTTTTTTTTTTTTTTTAATGAACAATTCATTTTGGTCACACTTTACAGTCTTTTAAAATTAATAATTTTTCGAAAATATCGTCATCCATGGATTGCCGCTGAGGCCGTAAAATCATCTCTAAAAAAATATTTTTTACATTAAAATTTGTTATGTAGTAAATTAAGTAGAATTTTTTTTACGTGCGATCGAGAAAAGTCTTTCGACTGGGGCGGACGAAGAAAGTATCGAGTTGTATTTTATGAACAAATGACGGATAAACTACTTATTACTAAATCCATAAAAAAATTTAATAGAATGTTTTCTTCTTGATTTGATTTGTTTAATGACGATATTTTCGAAAAATTATTAATTTTAAAAGACTTTAAAATGTGATCAAAATGAATTGTACAATGAAAAAATGTTTTAAAATATATTCTGATTGATTTGATTTGATTATTCAAATAAATATAAAAATTGAAATCATTTGATTTGATGTACACTATTCAAATCAATTGAATCATTTGATTTGATTTAAAATATACTCGACCATCCAAATCAAATCAAATGATTTAATTGATTTGAATTGTGCCTTCCAAATCAATTTATTTTATTTTTAATTTTGATTTAAAATCCACTTTTGAAAGCCCTGCGTTCGGGTCGACCTCTGCTATAAATTGTATGAACGATTTATTTCGTGCTATCAAATTGAATCAGTTAGGTCAAATATGTAGTGATAGCAGCAATCATCTAAAAAAACAGAGATATATTTTCTTTTATACGGTAAACAATTTTCTCTTTAAACGTAACGAACATTGAGCAAAAAAGTCCAATTGAAATCAAACAATCCACATGTTGCCACCGCAACAAGTGGGCAAATTAAAATGATCTACTATAGGACAATAAACAAAGCTCCGAATATATATTTGAATAGGAAATCTTCAAAACAAATGGGCATGAATTTTGATAAATGAAGACTTGGACGCATAGTTTCTGGGTCAGGGTAATCATCAACCTTAGAGAATAGATTGATGAGAAAAAAAATCGCCAATTTGAAAGTGAAAATCTTGCTTTTAAGTTTTCACTTTTGTCACGAAGTTTACACTAGATCAGGCCAGATTTCCAGGGAGTAATTTTCAAAACTATATTTCATCTAGTGTATTGTACCATTACCGAGCAAAGGACCTTTCCTCACCCAAAACTACAAAAAATTATGATTCAAAAACTCCTAGCAATTTGAAAGAATATTCCTCTCATTAAAACCACTTGAAATTTTGAGAAAATTTTCTCGGCAAAGACCCTAGAAAATTTAAAGATTTCACCTCTCATAGTTTCAATTGCAATGATTATTGATTATACCACTTCATTTCAGGTGCTAACATAAATTTTATTTAAGATTTAATTGTGCAATTGTGCAACCCAAAAACATTAATTTCACTTCTACATAAAAGAATAATTGCCCAGGAGAATTTAAAAGACTTCATCGTTTCATTTAATGTTATCAAATTGAATCAATATGGTCAAATAGGTTGTGATGGCACCAATCATCTACAAAATAGACAAAAATGACCTCAACACGCAAAGTAATTTTCTTAAAAAAATAAACAGTCACAAACGTTGTATAAAAGAGTCCAATCGAAAAAGAACAGTTCACATGTAGCAACCGGATGGCGATTTTGTATTTGTTGCGATGCACAGATTAACTATTACAAACAAAATGCAATAAAAAGGCACTAATAAACCAGTCTATGTATTTCGGATGGATATCCATCTATGAATCTACGGTATGTCGCTACGTATATGTGTATCAAGTTCCGCACGTACCTGTGTCGGTATTTTTCGTGTAGCGACATACCGTAGATTGTTTGTGCGACGAACACAGCTTTGGCTCTGTGCAGTTGCGTTAAATATCCAGATATTCTAAAATATCTCGGATGGATATCCATCCGAAATACATAGACTGAAATAAACTGTAAGCAAAAAAATTGTAAGGGGGAATGTACCTCTAAAACTATATCTTCATCATAGCAATGGTTGGCAACATCATGTAAAAGTTCAGAAGTCTTCTTTCCCTGAAAAATAAAGTAATCATGTAAAGAAAATAGCTAGATTAAGTTCGTTTGTGTTGTACCTCAGATTTTATAAGACTTCCGCAATAAATGACCATCATGGTGAATGTCATTGGGATTGTGGAGACGAAAGAGTGGGCAACTGCAACAGCCGTAAATATTTCATTATTTTGAATAAAATACCGATAAATCGACAGAAATGTCAGAATACAATAAACAAATGTAAGTCCGACGTACAGCATTATCTGAAACGAATTCGAACTTTCATCATTAAAACAATATATTTTCAATAGTTACTAGCTATGGAACAGAAAACGAACTTGAATTGAGAAGCAATGGTTAATCCTTTTCATGGTTCCCGTTAGAATGCCGTGTTGTGAGCCAATAAATTTGATGAAATCAATGACTTTGCCCTTGTTATTGGTGATTTTCACCACTGATAGTTCACCTTTCATGAGATTTTCCCTAGATAAAGGTATAAATCATTAAAATGTCCATATTGATCCTTCAAATTTGATATAACCAACCACAGCAATGAATTTAAAAGATCGATTCGATCACGCATGAGTAAAATGAGCACAATGTATGTTGTATGTAACATGGCCTTTATGCCACATATAAGAACTGAAAGGCCGAGGTATCTTATCATTTCAGGAGATATATCAATTTCTTCATTAATATGGAAAGAGAAATACGAGAGGGTCGGTATGATAAAGATGAATGCAGAGGCCATCGAATACAAAAATGAAATATTTTGACATTTCCTCTCGTAGTTCAAATGAATGCCATATTTTGCGATCTTTGTTCAAGAAAAGAATTGAATTAATGTGAATAAAAACCATTGATTAAAGTCAGGCTGCTTACCTTTTTATCAAAACTGCTGAAGTTTTTCACAATCTCAATGAGTTTCTGTCGATTGTAAATATCGCAAATGGTCATTATTGGTGCCAAGATCAGTTGAATACACACACTAAGACCACCGCCAACATCCAAAATGCGTGATACTTGTGTGTGGCTGCCAGGATGCATACTTTGAATATAAAAAAGTAACACACATGTTTGCAAACAAATTGAAATTGTGAACCATATCAAATCGAACCATTTAAT
>NW_022199530.1:0-4349 GCF_009176525.2 Contarinia nasturtii | reverse complement strand
AATCATGTGAAAACTTGCAGATGTTATTTTTTTCACAAAAAGTTAACATTCTGAAAGTTTGAAGAAATTTCAATACAATTTACTTACCCCTCTCGATTTTTTCAATTACCTATGCTTCTAAATAAATTTAAAAATTGACAAATGACGTCGGCCACCATCAAAATGATCGTTTTTAGATTAAAATCATGACTTTTTTCAATTTCAAATACCTTTATTATGTAAATACAAAAGTTACATATTTGAAAAGTGGACAAAAGTAAAACTGTATTATTGAAAGTGAACTGAAATTTATTATCTATTCATTTATAGTCAAATTTTTGTGTACAGTTGAAGCAACTAGAGTAAATGTATACATCGTTTTGGCAGATTAACAATTGTTAAATGGAACAAAAACAAAACTGATAAAAGAATCATCAGCCAACTTATTGATTATTGATTTCAAAAATGAAATTTGGCAAATAAAACGCAAAAAAAATTATGAACTTAAAATGGTTTTGGATTATTTTCATTGCGTGGAGTGCAATGAATCATAACTTTAATGGCTCCATCACGATTATAGCGTGCTGTATCAAACGCTTCTTTCGTTTCACTAATATCAAAATGATGTGTTATTAATTTTTTGACATCGATTTTACCGTTTGACACCATTTCCAATGCATATTGATATTCGTTACAATACCTAAATACGCCAATAATATCAACCTCGCGAGTCGAACCGGCAATTAAAGGTACAGTAACCTCTGGTGGTCCATTACCAACAATAACCACACAACCACCGGATTTTGTGGCTTTTATGCCCAATCGAGTGCTTGCTTGTCGTCCGTTGCAATCGATTGATATATCTGGTGCGCAACCGAGTTTCTCATGCACTTTTTTTACTAAATCATCTTCATGCTCATCGTTTTTCACAAGTAATGTATGTGCAGCACCCAATTCTTTGGCCAATTTCAGCCGATCCGCAATAATATCAGTGATGATGATATTTTCGGCTGACATTGATTTGGCCGCAATTAACGCTGATAATCCAATTGGACCTGCGCCAAGAATTAGCACATTTTTACCAAATCCCACATTTCCACGGCGACAAGCATGAATACCAACGGACAATGGTTCCATTAATGCACCCTCTTCCATACTGACATGGCCGGGAAGCTTATAACAAAAATCGGCCGCATGTGCATAGTATCGTGTAAGATTTCCGTCGTGCGGTGGTGTTGCACAGAAAATAACATGCGCACACAAATTATAACGACCTTCTTTGCAATCGCTACAATAACGACACGGTACACCTGGTTCGATTGCCACTCGATCACCAACTTTTAAATTTGTCACCGATTTGCCGATTTTATGTACCACACCGGACGATTCATGACCAATGATCATTGGATTTTTTACAATAAAATCACCGATACGACCATCGACCAAGTAATGAACATCGGAACCACAAATTCCAACGGAATCCATTCGTAATAACACTTGGTCGTCAGCAATTTCGGGCAATGGACGCTGCTCCTGATTGGGTTGAAGAAATTTGGAAAGATGAATTTGAACATTTGAATGATTCAATTTGGGGAGAACAAAATCTTCTTACCAATCGAAGATCTTCGATTCCATACAATACTGCTGTTAAATTATCAACCGACATATTTCAATGTAAAACTTTTATTTTAAATTTTATTTTTTTCTTGTGGTGTCTTAACGGACGATTTCTGCTAAAAATTGGCCTTTTTGACACGGTGAAAGTAGAAAAGGCTTTAGAGTATTGCAACAGATTATTGCTTATTTTATACACAAAATTTCGAAACTTCTGCAATCAAAGCGAATAAGAGATAAAAACGTTCAACCCGTATGGAAAAAAATTGACTGACTAAATAGCTAAAATCAACTGAAAATGAATTTTGTTAACTAAAACAATCTAGCCACTCGACTTTCTGATTTTAAACAGGCGACTATTTTGGGACGTTTTTGGCTATAGCCAACTGTGATTAAAGTTGATTTGCTTAATTTTTCACTCGATTCCAGTAAAGAAAAATTCAACTTGATTAAACCAAAAACGTCCCAAATTAATTAACTGAGCCAGTAATTTTTCACACGGCAAATGTTAATTTTGTGTTGTCAGTAAACAAAATTGATGATCGAGCTATCTGTGTAAATATTGAGGGGCGGAGAGTGAATAAATCGATTTATTTCATTGCTTCTCGTCAATCTTATCTATCATGGAATGTTATCAACGAATGCCCTTCATAAAAAGTCGGTCAACGCCAATCGCTTTTGTGTTTTTTTTTTTTTTTTAATTTTTAACGCGACATTGAAATGATCGATTCATTACAACATGTATAAGTCTCTCATACAGTAAGACTTCGTAGATCGGTATTTATTGAAAATGTTCTATTTCCACCTTCTTTGACTATCAAATACAGAGCTAAGCGATTGGTGTTTTTTCTTAATTTATTTGCTGTTATTGTTTTGATTTAGTCTGAATGTGATTCTGCTTATCAGGCCGACTTTGACTTGAATGCAGATTGCACAAAAACTTGTCTAAGCGTTATATGAGCTAGAAAAGATAGTAGAAAAGATCTATGACATTTTCGTATTTCAGCGATTCTTTAGAAAATTCGAAAAAGATGTGTTCAAATGAAATTTGCAGTGATTGAAATCCGTCGTTTCATCCTCAAATTCAAAGATGATCGTCAAAATAAATATTCTGCTCGGAATTTTCAGTGTATTTCCACTGATAATATATAGTGAAAACAGTGCAAAATGTTACAATGAATATTGTGGAACTCCAATGGGTTTAATAATTCTTCCGATTTTTCCGTATTCAGCATCGTGCGGAAATGATTACGTTATACACCAGAGTAAGTGTCCATTGAAGAGTCAATATTGCTGTCCAGTTATTCCCCACGATGACGGTGTTATATTATGCAAAGACAGTTATTATAAAGGCGATTGTAAATCATATTTTATGCATGGAAAACATTGTGTAAATGTAGATGAGGATGACAAAAATGCCATAAGTTCAGTAAATACGCTCGGTAATTGCGTTCGGCTCTACGATGATGCCAATTGTTTGGGGAAATCGCGTCCATTATATCCGGGAAGTCCGCGTCACAATGATTTATTGCAATTGAAATTCAACGACATAACAAGTTCGTTCGGAAAATGTTATGATAATGATAATAATTGCGATTCGCAAGTGGATGGAACAAACGATTGTACATTCACCATTGGCATTCTACCATGGGCTTTGAAAGATCGAAACAATTTACCAAGTCCGATTATTCTCTTTCAAACCGGACCATATGATCGAGCGGAAGTAATGGAAGCGCAGATTGAAGCGAAACATTTGAACACGGGCACTGCCGCAAGTCAAAATGCATACAAGTATGCCAAACAAATGGGAAATATTGACGATAACGCTGGACATATTCTGTCAACGCGACTCGGTGGCTCGGGTACGGATTTGAGAAATATATTTCCACAGAGCCGACTTTTCAACCACAACATTTGGTCCCAAATTGTTAATTTTGTAGCAGATACTGTGGAAAGACATGGCGGAGCACATTTTACAGTGAATTTGTTGTATGACGGTATTAGGGATACAAGACCGTATAAAATCGTTTATAGAGTTAAGTCGGAAAATTCAACTGATGTATTGTTTGTAAATGACTTACTTAATCCATAACTGTAGTGAAGAGAGCTTTTTTGGTTTGATAGAAACCTAGTTTATATCGAAAATAGTGAATTTTATAAATGTTTTGGAGATGATCAATAAAATTTTTTGGAAATTATTTGAAGAGCTTTCAAGTTGATGTTTTTTTTTATTTCAGTTGTTGTTATATATATTTCAGGCATGTTTCTATTGCAAATCTAAAGGATCATTCGAAAAACCCGCGGTTTTTTATTTTACAGCAATTTTACTTAGTTTTTACGGAGAAGAATGGCTGTGAATGAGGCTTTACTTCAATGGTTTTTTTTTGTAAAATTTCTGCGGTTCAATGGTAACGATAAAGGGCAATCAAACAAATTGAACCTTGCAATGCTGCTCTCTGGCATTTATAAGTTCGTCCCTATGTCGGCTTCCCTTCATTCTTCAGATTTGTCATTTTTCTTGCATGTAGCAGCTTAACTTTGAGATACCAGGTGGCAGCACATCTGCATATTCGAAACCCATTACATTGCCTCAAATGGAGCGCGAAAGAGTCGTTACATTGCCGTTAATTAATCGGCTTGGCTCAAAATAAAACTAAGTCAAAGTCTTAAACTTTGCCGGAGATGCTTCTTGACTAACGCTCATCAGATCAGTCACATCGAAAGACTCAACCAAACATAATCATCACTAATGATTC
>NW_022199529.1:0-2145 GCF_009176525.2 Contarinia nasturtii | reverse complement strand
CATCGATGTGAGGTTTGCCAAAAGGGATTCGCAAGAATGGAACAGTTGAAGAGGCACAAAGTGACTCACAAAAATAAGACTCCGTTCCATTGCCGAGGCTGTTTCACCGGATTTTCTCAAGAGGCTGACCAAGAAGCACATGAGAAAGAATGCAAAATACGCCGGTATGAATGTCTCATCTGCAAGAAATATGTCACTTTGAATAAAATTTCGTTGAAAATGCATATGCGGAAGCACAGCGGTGAGAGGCCGTTCAAATGCGAGATTTGTATGAAGTGCTTTAAACAGAAATCACATCTTAAGACACATTTGTACAAAATCCACACCAGAATCAATCATTGAACTCTCGATCTCTTCCACCTTTAAAACACCAACAACATTGACCGCATTAACATTCAATTCCGTTAAATTATAAAAGTTTCATTGAACATGTGAGCTAAAAATAATTTGATTTCAAATACTACTTCATCACACACTGTTTAAACAAAAAAGGCATCTCAATAAATTGAAAATAATATATTTTTTCAGTGATAAATTTTCTTTCAAAAGGTCATATTCTAAAAAATTATCTTATAAATCTTATATTCAATTTGACATTTAAGGAAACTCGTTTGTTTTGGTCGTTATTCTTATGATTTTTGAATAAACAATAGTTTATATTTTCCAATTTTCCATTCAATTTTAACTTAATTCGCTTGAAAATCAAATTTCTCTGTCACCGGACCTGATTTCGCAAGCAGAATGCAGCAAATTCATTTTGACAGTTTGTTGCTGCTGTCATTTATGTTTCATATTAAATGGCGTCATTCTATCTGTTCTATTATTTATGCAAAACATGCTAAACACATTTCAGTCTGAAAGCATCAAAACTAAAAAAATAAATTCATATTTTCATCGAAATAATACTTTTGGTGTCTTGAAAATTCCACTATTTCCATAAGAGTATTGTATTTTGTTTGAAACTATTTATCAAAACGTGAACAAGGTAAGAACATTATTTTGTTTCTCTGTTTGAAGTCGTGGCAAAGAGTGTCCCACAATTTATCGTCGATATTTCTACCACAGACACCTAAAGAAATAGAAAAGTAAGAACTACGATAAGATCTATTCCAATTTGATTAAAGATCGGAAAACATCCGAAAATGTTGAGCTGGAATGACGAAGTGAACCAAATGCTTATTGCATTCGATCGCCAAGCAAAATATTCTCTGGCCAATATTAAAATAGCACTCAATCGTGAAGGTAAAACTTTCAATACCGAATTCAAGCAGTACTTTTTGCACATTTCAAATGAACGGTGAGTAAAAATAAGAAGAATCGTCAATCAATAATAAAATATTGTTAATTTTGTGCAGGATCAAGAACTCATATCATGAATTTGAAATCGATTCAATTTTCGAGAACCAAATCAATGTTTCGGCATATGATAATACGTCAGCAATCGATACATTCTCGGTGATGAACACAATTTACACCAAGAATGATGACTTCAACGACATTCAAAATCAAATGTTCGATCCGGTTGAAATCATCGACTCAAGTGACGAAGAAGATCAACCAGGAAATCGGATTAAAATGAAAACATCCAAAAGACCATTTGGCATTCAGTGCAATGGTCATCGCGAAACATTTCAGTTAAATGATGTGTTTGAAAATGACGACGATGGAAGCTATGCTGACAAACTGCCAGATACGAACTTAATTAGCATTGATTATCATGAAGAGGTTTCGAACGAAGGTCAAGATAGTAGCAAAAAGAAAGCTGCTAGCGCAATCACCGGTATGATTGTAGTCGATGATCTCAAAATGGAATCTAAAAATAAACGTACATCCACTGTCACATCGAACAATGGATCGAAAGTCATTGACAACACAACAGGAAGATCAACTGGATGCTCAAAAGAAGCGGCAGAATTGGGTTTGATTCCACAATCAACAAGAAATAAAAAATCAAATTCGTTGAACCGGATGAAAAATCGATTCAAATGCCGAGTTTGTGAATATTCCAGCAATTACATGTCCTACTTCAATCGTCATATGCGCATTCACACCGGTGAGAAACCATATAAATGTGATATTTGCCAAAAAGGATTCGCTCAGAGAGGAAACATGAACACGCACAAGATGACACACACTGATGAAATT
>NW_022199528.1:0-4077 GCF_009176525.2 Contarinia nasturtii | reverse complement strand
ACTTTCAATTGGAAACAGCCGGTATCACCAACAAATAAAAACTCTTTGACTTTGAGGTTAGACTTAGCCGCAATTGATGTCAAACTAAATAAATGAAAAGAAATAAAAATCATCCAGTTACTTTTAAATTTTAAAAATCGTTTTTGAAATGATATTTTTTTAAAGGTACAGATTGGATTGAATGCTTTCTTTTTCTTTCTCAAACCTGTTTATTAAAAATCAGTGAAACATGAATCACCTTTGATAATTTCAATGCGTTGTGAAATGACTCGTCAATTTAACACCGGTTAAATTTAACTCCGAATTAAGAGAATTAACGAAAAAAGAACTGTTTGCTTTCCCAACTTAATCAAAATTAATGGTGAGCTAATATTAGTCCGACTATTATAAGGAGACAGAAAATTCTTGTTGAAGACGTAAGAAAGAACCAAACAAATGATTATTTGACAGTTGTTGAATGTTATTCTCTCAGCGTTGCATTGTTATTATACCGATCCAGTACACATATGTGCTTGTGTATGATTGTAAAGCAAAAGTGACACATATATCATTGTATGGGTTTAGTACTGGATTTAGTACTCAAGTGATGGGAGACAAATGTCATTTTTGTTTATGTTTTGATTGTTCCTTTATACACGTATACAAATTTTTGAAAATTATTTTTGCTAGAAGTTTGATACTCGATTCGATTTTGTAATTCATATTTCATTAAATTCAAATGCCGTAACCAATCTTCTGGCGACGTAATTTTCAACCAACGAATCATACAGTTGATCTACTAATGAGAAATTGAATTTGATATTCACAAAGGACATTTCTACTTGAAATTTTCAAGTAAGTGTAGAATGGTTACGCTGAACTTATAAGCGGGAATACGAAAAAAAATAAGAGAACAATTTTTTTGGATTAAAAAAATATTTTTTATCTTAAATTTGTTTGAATTTAAATTGCCAATTGGGAAGCCTCTTGCAAAATTCCGGTCATCATATCTCGATACAGAAATAAGATTTTTTTTATTGTTTACTTGAAGAGCTTACGCAAACATGAACATCTACAATGGTTATTACTTAGTGGTAATGTATTTAAATTTTTTTGAATCCAAGAGAAAAAATTAAACCTCTTGCAACATCTTTGTCATCATCTCTAGTCGGATCGTCATGAAATTGTATGATAATATCCGAATCCTTTAGTTTGACTTCAGATTTCAACAGAAGGGCAGTACAAGCTTTTTCAGGTGGTGACATTTCCATATGAATTGCATAAACGAATCCCTGTCGAATAAGTATTGGTTTATTCAAATATACTACGGTGTGCGCGTCACGCTTCATGTTTATATCTTCAGCATGTAGTATGATTTCTTTATCAGCTAGCTTTGAAATTTCAGCGATGGTCATTTTAGTCGGTACCCATTCCTTCTCATATGTATTGAATTTTCCATCAATAAACTCAAATATTGCATCACATATGATGGCACTTAGAAAAAGTGGTTTATTGACCGAGAATTTCGTTGTTTCCTTATTTTTAATGTAGTATGGCACTTCGGAGTATTTATTTGATATAAATCGAGAACAACCTACACTCGGAAATATTGATGAAAATGCTTTGAATATCTCTCTTGACATTTCATGATCTAAACTGGTTCCTTTTGATGCAATTCTCTTAACAATCGTTTTATACTCATCAAATGTGAATAATTGCTCATACTGGATCCATTGTTCTGTGAAATCCTGTAACGTCATTGTAGCAAATCGAATTTTGTAGAATGAATCGCCCAGATATTTCTGAACAATTTCATTAGTCAATTCGTCTTGTTGGCTCACCGATTTCAACCATGCAATACATGCTTCAAATAATTCAATTTCTGAACAGGATAATGCATTCATCTGCAAAATGTTGGACATTGCATCTTTGCTACACTCGAGAAAACTATCCGAAGAAAATACGGCCTTCGTGTCGAGAGCGATAATTATTTCGCAATATTTTTTCAAAAATGCTTGATTGTAAAGAATGGCGAGATCATAGCCCCAACATACATTGTCAGTGGATAGCAAAAGTGTCATAAATTGTTCACACATTCGCAAACATTCCTGTACATTGTACTTGTCTGCGAGATACATGACTTTGGCCACATTCTCTTTCGTCAACTGTGCTCGGCTCAAGTAAAAGAACTGCAGAAATTCCTTAAATTCGTCGATCGATGCGTCCACAATTTTAACCGAGTTTTTCTCTTTCCATGAATCATTGAACATGGTACCAAAAACATCACTGATTGTGGCTAAGAAACTTTTATGTGTTGGAATTCGGTTGTATGGACCATCGGCTGACTCAAATTCGAAATGGAAGTCAGCCCATTTTTCTTTCAAGTACAACTCTTGGCCAATCGTTTGGATGCCTTTAATTTCGTAATCATTCGACACTTGGTTGGTGGCCAACATGACTGCCGCAAAATTTATTTCTAAAAACCAATTTATATTATAGCAATTATTGAACTACACTTTTACAGTCGTGGTTCTGAAACGAAATGGAAAATAATGAATATGGTAAAGATATATGTTGGTAAATTGTTCTCTTACTTTCAATTGAAAACTGCCAATATCACCGACAATAAAACCCTTTGTATTTGATTTGAGATTTAGTCGCAATAGAGTTGATGTCAAATTAAACAAAACAAAGCGATTTTCGTATTATGTTTTTAATGGGTACAGATTTAATTGAATGTTTTTTGATTTCTCAAACCTGTTTATTAAAAATCGGTCAAACATTTGTGTCACCTTTAATAATTTGAATGCTCTATGAAATGATTCCTCAATCTAACACCGGTTGAATTTAGCTCCAAATTAAAAAAATTAACGAAAAAAGAAGCTTTTTCAACTAAATCAAAATTAATGGTGAGCTAATATTTGTCAGACTTTCATAAGGAGACAGAAAATTCTTGTTGAAGGCATAAAAAGAACAAAAAAAAAGATTATTTGACACTTGTTGAATGTTATTATCTTAGTGTTGAATTGTTATTATACCGATCCAATACACATATGTGCTTATTTATGATCGTAAAGTAAAAGTGACACATATATCATTGTATGGGTTCAGTACTGGATTTAGTACTCAAGTGATGGGAGACAAATGTCATTTTTGTTTATGTTTTGATTGTTCCTTTATACACGCATACAAATTTTTGAAAATTATTTTTGCTAGAAGTTTGATATTCGATTCGATTTTGTATTTCATATTTCATTAAATTCAAATGCCATAACCAGTCTTCTGGCAATGTAATCCTTACCTAATGATTCATGCAGTTGATCAGTAATTTCAGGATAGACTTCAACATCGATTTTTAGTAAATCAATATAAATTTGTATTTTGAGCATTTATATTTTGATATTCGCATTGGGAGTTTCAAGTCTAGCTGGTATGGTAAAGCTGGACTTATAGACGGGAGTACAAAAAAATAGAACTCATTTTTTGAATGCGTAAAAAATATTTTTTTAATTTTAAATTTGGTTGAATAAAAGTTCGTAAATTAAACCTCTAGCAGTATTATCTATGGTCGGATCGTCATGAAATTGAATAGTGATGTCCGAATCAAATTTCACTTCTGATTTCAACAGAACACCAGTACATGCATTTTCAGGCGGTGACATTTCCATATGAATGGCATACATGAATCCAGGTCGAATGAGTATTGGTTTAACCAAGGTTACTTCGAGGTATATATTTGGCTCGATGCTTACATTTTCACCATGTAGTATACTTTCCTCATTAGACAGCTTTGAAATTTCAGAGATTGTCACTTTGGTCGGTAGATTTTCGTTCACACTACCATACTTTCCATCAACAGATACCCATACTTTATCACATTTGAATCCACATAATAAAAGTGGTTCATTAACTGTGAATTTGGTTGTTTCCCTATTTTTAATATGGTATGGATATGGGTGGTATTTAAGTGATATTACTCGAGCACAGCGTTTCTTTTGACAAGAGTCAATCGATGATTTTCTGAATTTTTTTCTTGGATTTTCATCTTCGTAGTCGGCGCTTTTCGATGCAATTTTCTTAACAATCGTTTTATACTCA